>NC_133534.1:48977216-49092216 GCF_048544455.1 Silene latifolia
CAGGTACTTTGTACAATTACGTCTCCAATGTCCCTTGTTATTACAATAATTACAAGTATCTTTAAGAGGATTACCCTTTATAGGTTTAGGCTCGGTAGAGCAATTCGCAATTGCTTTACCTTTGCCCTCTACCTGAACGGACTTCTTACCTGCATTCCTCTTAAACTGCTTCTTCCCCTTCACATTAATCGCAAGCACATCTTTCCTCGTACTCCCACTCAATCCCATGTCCTTCTCTGCTTGCACAAGCAGAGAATGGAGCTCATGTAAACTCTTTCTCATGTTTGTCATATTGTAATTTACCCTAAATTGGGTAAATCCCTTGACGTGCGAGAGAGAGTGGAGCACTCGGTCCACCACTAGTTCGTCGGGGATCTTGCATCCCAACCCATCTAAAGTTTCCACGTACTCAATCATTTTAAGTACGTGTGAACTTACAGGTTGACCATCTTTGAGGTTAGCCTCAAAGAAACGAACAGCGGTGTCATACTGAATTATTCTCGGGGCTTGAGAAAACATAGTTGAAAGCCTCGAAAATACTTCATGTGCATCGCGAAACTTGACACATTGCCTTTGTAAAGCAGGATCCATTGAAAAAATCAAAACATTTTTTATCGCAGCGGAATCCTTTTGATAATTTGAAAAAGCCTCCCTTACATCGGCAGTGGCCCTAGTACTAGGCGAAGGGGGAGAGGGATCGACAAGGTAGCGTAATTTGCCATTACCTGCGGCAGCTAATCGAAGTTGTTCCTCCCAATCTTTAAAATTACTACCGTCGGCTTTTAAAACATATTTGTCCATAAAAGAACGTAGCCATGAATCTCTAGCTATTGTGGCGGTTTCACTAGTAGAAGTCATCGTGATTACTACAAAGTAAATAAAGGAAAGATTAACATTTATCGTCTAGAAATATTTAACTTGTGAAACTATTTAACAAGTTCCAATTTATATAATGATCTCCCACTGAATTATATAAATGATTCCAAGATCCAATTTTATATAAACACGGGCACGGTGGACCGATTCAACCCATATTTATATAAATTTGGTGAGTCAACATTTTGACTGATTCTACTACTAGAACTCTTGGTTGACGGATTTTCTAAAAATCTATCTTTTAGCCCCAAAATAAATATGGGCACGGTGGACCGATTCAACCCATATCTATCCCGTTGAGTCCAACCAATTTTCACGTGTAATAACCTTTATTACCCTACTTACCCAACGTAAAAAGAGTGTACCTCGGTGATCCGAACCTACCTCTAATGAAGAAGGGATTCATAGGTGCTATTATTTGGTAAGGCTTAACCTCAATTTTAAACAAATGTGAGAGATCTTATCAATTTAATTGTCTATCACTTTTAAGTGAACAAAATTAGTGAATGCTAGACGATTAAATCGATAACAACAAAAATAAAACATGTAGTGACGATTTGGCATGAATGCATAAAAGAATTAAAATAACCAAGTCCTAATATGGCCACCTAGTTAATCTAATTAACTAAAATTATTACACTTCGGAAACCAACTCCTTGGTCCCTTGAGTCTTCATAAATAGGCCTCCTTCTTTAGGATTTCGGAACGCCTTTCCGAAAACACCGTCTTCATGAAAACTCCGTCTTTAGAAGCTTCATCTAATTACTAATAATTAAATTACATAACAATACCCTATTATACAATTTGTAATAAAATTAAAATAAAACTATTAATTAATTACAAATTAGGCGATGCGAAATCGCAATAAATTACAAAACAAGTCGATATTCCCTTACATTTCGGGAAATACCAACTTCTACCTATGGCCATATTAGGAAAAAATTACATAATTATAATTCTAAAACCATTCATCTAAATGAATAATAAAATGCATTATGAAAATGACATGTCAAATCGTCTAACTTACCAACAACGATCATTTGAGCTTGCTTTGACGGAATTTTTACCAATAAAAATTCATAATCAATTCTTAAAACAATTTTAAGACTTACTCATCATACTAATCTGGTCTAATATCAAAATAATCATTCTCAACAATTATCTTGAATTTATATGGGAATTAAAACACAATTGTGACAAAAAAAGATATAATAATTCACAATTATCATATAAAATTCCATTTAATATAAAATTTTATGGAAAAATAAATTTCAAAACTATGAACATTCTGGTCTTACACCAAAAATGCCATGCAAGTGAAAATTATTGATTTTAAGATTTATTTAAAACGATTTCACAATTTAATCGGTAAAGCGACAATTTTTACGATTTAATTCTAAATCAAATCATAAAAAATGAAACGACTTAAAATAAAATTTTTGTACATTTTGGAACAATTTCCAGGAGCTAAAAATTCAGAAATTTCGAGCCCTAAAGTTAAATTAATATTTATTTACAAAATAACCACCATTTACCCATTTTTATCAAATAAAAATTAATAAATAACCTAATTTAATCAAATTAATTTATAGTATCTATTTATCTCATAAATTTAACATGCATGTGGTTATTTATAAATAATCATGCATAAAATTAACATGCAACCCAATTTAATTAACTCTTAATTAATTTTAATGCATTTTTACTCAATTTTATGCCAATTTAAGTAATAAAAAGTGGAAAAATTTAACAAAAATCAAATTTTCGTCCCATATCATTCTAAGACCAGATTATTTACATGCAAGACTATATTATGTGATAAAACGAATTTTAGTAACATAATATCAATTTTATTAATTTATCTCATAAATTACTAAAATCGTCTTAAGATAACATGCATGTATTTAACAATGCTCTGATACCACTTGTTAGTTATTTAGACCATATTAATACTCATCTTATGATATTAAAGTAACAAATTAGTTAAAATTGGTCTAAATCTACATGCATGCAAAAGAAATGTATAAAGGATGGTTTTAAACCATCTTAAGACAAAAGTTTCTTACATTGCTATAAGGCAAATATGGGCACTACAAGGTCTCCTACCTTTATAGTTCTTGAGCTATTCAACTTTAGATGATCCTCCAAGAACACCAATTACCAATATAGGTAATCTCCTTTGGTGGCACCCAAGATTAACCCAAAAATACTACTAAAATTAATAACTAGTTAATAATAGTAGTAACCTTGTATATTGTATTTTTGATGTACTAATAAATATTATTACTATGATAATATTATTAGTTAGTTTATATATGTGTTTTAAGATGGAAATTATGAACAAAATAAGAAGAAAAAATGGTCTCCAAGTGATGTATATGAACCGTGATATTGCCCTTCAAAAGACCAAGTTTTCTTCTAATTTTTCCAACTCCTAAAATAAGGTGAATGCTTGGGTATTTATAGGCAATTATGGGGAACAATTTCATGTGGTAAAACCATCAATATGGACACTTGTATGCCCTTTATAAAACCGAAATATTTGGCCTAATTTGTGTCCATTTTGGTTTTCGACATTTGCCCCACAAATGCTTATAAGTCTTATATTTAATTATCTTATATAATTAAATATTAATTTAATTATTTAAAACTTAAATAATATAAATCAACTACCAATAACTACTTAACCATTAAGTAATCATAAGACCATTTTATCAACATACAATGTGTCAATATTAACCCATTTAGCTAATTTTACAACCTCTTGTAAAATTTAATAGCTAATTGATTCTACCTCAAAACATATACACATATCGTATAAAATTAATTAATTAACAATTAATTAATAAATTATAATCATTTATTATTTAAATATCTCATAATTAAATAATAAATCTCTTTATCCCGAGTTCGTAACCCGTCATCAAATAATACATTTACTTGACTAATTTAAAAGTCAAGTATTACAAGGAATTAATTATTTCGTATCTCATACAAATAATTAATTTATTCTATTTGGGTATCATCCTATAGGTGTGACCTAAAGGGATCAGCTGATCACCGCCGTCACACGACAGTAATGTCAAACTCTAGTCAGCCAATCATTACCGATTAACGATGACCAGCTGACAAATAAATTAATAAATCCCTGATATTCCTTTTACGAGATTTAATATGTAAACGCACTCATTGTGGAGGACACTACTCCAACACCAACAATAATTTCGATACAACTAGAGAACTTCATTTCGGGATAGGTTCGGATGGAAACCTTAATTTCATCACCACTTCTAAACCACCCACTACTACTAGACCTCGTGTGAGTCCGTCTCAGGAAGACTACCTCACACGATCTATAGGGTCTTTATCTCTGGAAGATAAGGATGCTAGTGGGAGCTCTAACAATCAAGTTCTTGCTTCAAAGGGCAAGAGGTTCAAGAAGAAAGGAAAGAAAATCAAAAACTTCAAGCAAGTTAATGATGAGTGCCATTATTGCTATGGCATGGGACATTGGCTTAGGAATTGCCCTATGTATTTGCGAAATATAAGGGAAGGACTCATTACTCCAAAAGGTACAATTCCTAAAGAAATTTATGTTATTGATATAAATTATACTTCCACTACGACATGGGTACTAGATACCGGTTGTGGTTCTCACCTTTGTAATCATTTACAGGGTTTAAGAGATGTGGAGAAGCTTAGCAAGGGAGATGTGGATCTTCGACTTGGAAATGGAGCTCGGGTAGCGGCCGAATCCAAAGGAACTTATGTTCTAGCTTTGACAAACGGTTTTGAGTTGTATTTGCATAATTGTTTTTATGTTCCTACGCTCTCTAAAAACATTATTTCAATCGCCATGCTAGACATGGACGGTTTTTGTTTTGTCATTAAGAACAATCGTTGCTCTATTTCTAGGAATGATTTGGTTATTGGCCAAGCTTCTTCCATAAATGGCATTTACATTTTAGAGACCTCAAAACCGACTAATGATATTTATAACATTCAATCAAAGAAACTCAAAACAAGTGACCCAAGTGAAGCGTTCATTTGGCATTGTCGATTAGGTCACATAAACGAGAATCGCATCAAAAGATTAATTTCTACTAATGTGATTACACCATTTGATTATCAATCATTTGGTACATGCGAATATTGCCTACTTGGCAAAATGACTCGTAATCCTTTTAGCGGTAAAGGGACACGAGCTAGTGAGCTATTGGGACTCATACACACCGATGTATGCGGACCAATGAGTATCACCGCTCGTGGTAATTATGACTACTTTATAACCTTCACCGATGACTTAAGTAGATATGGGTATATCTATTTAATGAAACACAAGAGTGAAGCATTTGAGAAATTCAAGGAATTCCAAAACGAAGTAGAGAACCAATTGAACAAAAGGATTAAGGCACTACGATCCGATCGTGGTGGTGAATACCTTAGTCTTGAATTTGATTCACACTTGAAAGGTTGTGGCATTATATTACAACTTTCTCCACCCGGAACACCACAACTGAATGGTGTTGCCGAAAGGAGGAATCGAACCCTACTTGATATGGTTCGATCCATGATGAGTCAAACCGAGTTACCGAACTCGTTTTGGGGATTTGCAATCCAAACCGCAATTCTATCTTTAAATAATAGTCCCACTAAAGCCACCGAAAAGACTCCATTTGAGACATGGAAAGGAAGAGTTCCTAATCTATCCTATATGAAAATTTGGGGATGTGATGCTTACGTCAAGGCTAAACCCGACAATAAGCTTGCCCCAAGATCCGAAAAATGCATCTTTGTAGGTTATCCTTTGACCTCTCGAGGTTACTACTTCTACAAACCTCAAGAAAACAAAGTGTTTGTGTCTTGTGAGGCTGTCTTCTTAGAAAGTCAATTTATTTCTAAGAGAAAGAGTGGGAGAAATTTTGAACTTGACGAAGTTCAAGAGCCACAAACCGAGGTAGAGACGCAAGAAGATGTTCCTTCGTCGTCTAACGCGGTTGTACCTCCTCCACTAAGAAGGACGGGCCGAGTCATTCGCCATCCCGATCGATATGTGGGACTTATCGAAGAAGATGGAACGCTCGATGTGTTGCTTATGGAAAGTGACGAGCCCGCCACCTACAAGGCCGCAATCTCTAGTCCTAATTCCACCTTATGGCTTGAAGCCATGAAGTCCGAAATGGATTCTATGCTTGAAAACCAAGTTTGGGACTTGGTAGATTTGCCTAAAGAGGCAAGACCCCTTCAATGCAAATGGATATTCAAAGTCAAAAATGGCATAGAAGGACATGACGATGTCTACAAAGCTAGGCTAGTGGCAAAAGGATTTACCCAAGTCCAAGGTCTCCATTATGATGAGACCTTCGCCCCCGTAGCCATGCTAAGATCCATACGGATTTTGTTAGCGATCGCCGCATTTCATGATTATGAAATTTGGCAAATGGATGTCAAAACCGCTTTTCTAAATGGGCATTTAGAAGAGGAGGTGTACATGATACAACCCAAAGGTTTTGTTGATTCTAAAAATCCTAACAAAGTGTGCAAACTTAAGAGATCCATTTATGGTCTTAAGCAAGCATCAAGAAGTTGGAATCATCGATTCAATGATGTGATAAAGGAAAATGGTTTCACTCGAAATGTTGAGGAACCATGTTTATACATGAAATTTAGTGGGAGCAATGTTGTGTTCCTAATTTTGTATGTCGATGACATACTACTCATTGGAAATGATATTCCAATGTTGTCTTCTGTTAAGAAGTGGTTAGGTAACCACTTCCAAATGAAGGATTTAGGAGAGGCACAACGCATATTAGGTATCCGGATCTATAGAGATAGATCCAAGAGGATATTGGCACTAAGTCAAGAGTCTTATGTTGATAACATTCTTCGACGATTCAGCATGGACAAATCCAAAAGGGGTTTGGTACCTATGGTAACCGGAACGATATTGAGCAAGACTCAATGTCCCTCCGTACCCCATGATGTTGAACGCATGAAGTTGATCCCTTACGCTTCCGCTGTTGGATCAATCATGTATGCCATGATATGCACACGTCCTGATGTCTCGTATGCCTTGAGCATGACGAGTAGATATCAAGGAAATCCAGGTGAGAGTCACTGGATTCTTTGTCAAGAACATCCTTAAGTACTTAAGAAGAACTAAGGACTCTATCCTTGTGTTTGGAGGAGACACTGAGTTGCGTGTTACAGGATACACGGACTCAAGTTTTCAAACAGATAGAGATGACATGAAATCACAAGCTGGTTTCGTGTTTATGCTCAATGGTGGTGCCGTAAGCTGGAGAAGCTTCAAGGAAGTCAGAATCGCGGATTCAACAACGGAGGTGAGTACATAGCAAAGCATCGAAGCGCCAAGGAAGCTATGTGGATCAAGCAATTCACGGAAGGTTTAAAAGTAGTACATACCGCCAATGATCCCATCACTCTCTATTGTGATAATAGTGGGACGATCTTCCAAGCTAAGGAGCCAAAGTCTAGTAATAGATCTAGACATGTACTTAGAAAATATTATGTAATAAGAGATTTCATTGAAAGAAAGGAAATTGCGATTTGTAAGGTTGGGACGGATGACAACATAGCCGATCCGCTCACCAAGCCTTTATCGCAGGCTAAGCATGATGGACATGTTACGTCCATGGGACTTAAACGTGTACCAAATTCTTGTTAGATTTTGAAATGAAATAAAAGTGTTGTTTTTGTTCATGTTCATAATCGCATTTGTCTTTTATCTTTAATTTATACTTTGTTACATCCAAACGGGTTGTGGAGACAATTGAACCCCGTTAAAGTGAACACGGATTAACATAGTATTTGCCCATAGTCACTTGTATGGGGTGACGTCTCGAAGTGACTAGAGTGTGAGGCGATTGATGGCAAGTTCAAGTGCCATAGAGTCATGTGAGATGACTAGTCGATCACATAGGCAGATGTTAAGAACATTTTGTCGGGCCTAATGACCGCTTATAGAGTTCGGCAAATTTATATAGCCTGGTCGTGGCGAGAGCTACTATAGTATTCAAATGAGTCGATTCTTTTGACTAAAGACTATTCGCCTAAGATGGCACAGTTTCAGATTAACTTTGATTTGTGTTACTACGACCTTCGTAAATGGGGTCAAATGGGCATATTTTGGGTTATGATGGTGTGGCTAGTCGAAGGGAATGAGTGCGATAGGAATTGTCCACCCCTAGTCAGGGTTATAACAATATCTCGGGGCCACTCGAGGAGTAATCAATCGGAAATGCGTGGCCACGCTCGGAAGGTATCCGAGTGGATAAATCCGGTCAATCAGTTATTCTCCAGATCGAGGAAACCACTCTCGATATGATCACTTGCAAGTACGACCTGAAAGACACCTTGCATTGAGTGGGAGATAGTAATAGGACAAGAGAATTGGTGACGCACACTTGTCGAGGACAAGTGGGAGATTGTTGGGAAATGTGTCCTCAACAATAATGCGATCACATGATTTAAATATCATTATTAAATCTCATTTTAAAGAATACAATTGGGAAGTAATTTTGTTATCAGACAATCGGTCAACATATATCGGTAATGATTGGTCGACTAGAGTTTGACATTACGTCGTGTGACGGTGGTGATCAGTTGACCCCTAGGTCATACCTAAAGGGCAACACTCTTAATTGATTATTTAATTGATCGTATAACGTTGCGAGTTAATTAAATTACTTGAAAATTGACGGACAATTTTGGAAGTAAAATTTACGTATCAAATTGAAATGTGATTAAATGAGATACGGTCTGAGTAATTAAATTGTATAATTACTCGGATGAAATAAATTGTTTAATGTAACAATTAAAATGAATGAATTATTATAAATTCAATCAGTTGAAATTTATAAATGGTAAAATATTTTGGCACAAGTAATTATGAAATTACTAAGTCGATTTTTGTATGTGACGTATTTTTATTAATACGTTGATTTTTAATATGTTAAAAATACATAACATATTTATGTCACATATGACATGTGACACATTGACAATTGACAAAAATAATATGGGATCCATATTATGTAAAGTGCCGAAAAATTGGGGAGCATTAAGCTAGTTAATTGTTTTATTTAGTTGATAAAACATAATGATTAAAAAAGCAAGTCTAGCCATGCAAGCCTATTGTTCCTTGTGAAGAACAATTTTTCCATGCATTGGCTCCCCAATAGCTCTCCTCTTACACGGTTTTGGGAAGAAAAACCATCATTGTTTTTCTATAATTTTTACCTAATAATATACTAAGTGTAGTGTATTATTTTCATTCTAATATCATCATCCAAAAATTAAGTTCTAGTGAGAAGAAAAATCCTCCTCATCTTCTCTCATAAAACCGAAATAATATAAGTGTTTTATAAATTTTTGGTTCAATTTTCTACTTAGATTAATATTATACTAGCTCAAATAATATTAATTAGATTAAGAGAAAGCCTTGGGTATAAAGCTTAGGGAGAGATATTATACTTAGATCTTGTTCATCCATAAGGAAAGCTCAAGAACAAAAGAAAAGGAGATTTCTTTTGTGCCCTTTAAATCCGAAATACCCATTGTAAGAACATGATTTCTTCTCTTTGTTATTTTGTTTGCATGCATAAAATCCGTAATTAATTTTATGACAAATTATTTAGACATATAAGAGTATGTTAATATGTATAAAGATCTACATTTCCTTCAAGCATCACCGTCTGAGTCCTAGTTGGATTTCCTTTATTGTTAAGACTTTGCAGTTGTATTTTGTTAAACAGTGTTTGGTTTCGGAGATTGTAAACTTTACATTTCACAGTACTTTAATAATTGTGCTCAGTTCAGACGCTTTTGGTATGTACTAACCTCGGGCAACCGAGTTGGTAACACACTTTCATGGTAGGGTGGTCCTGGTAAGGCACCTTGGTATGAGGGGGTGTTACAAAGTGGTATCAGAGCCGAAGATTCCGGCACCTAAACAAATGAATTTAATGAACCTAGGGAGTCTAAATAAAATGAACCCGGGGAGAGTTGTTTGGAGCTACCGCAAAGACTCGGGAGACATCCCGGAGTCGCAAATTGGCCCACACTAACTCGAGCCGGTAACATGGGAAGTGTGATGAGAGTTAGGTTTTGTTTGTACATGTATGTGAAGATGCATGTTGGTAAAAGTTGATAGTTGAAAGTATGTGTGTTGACGTTCGTAACTGTCGTGATGGGGGGAATGATGGTTGTGACGGGTTGTGAATGATGGTCATGTTGGATTTAGGATATGCATGAATTGTATGCTGATATGATTATAATGTGGCATTAAAGTTCTTGATATATGAATTGTATGCTGATGTGATTATAACATGACATTTAAGTTCTTTATATTATGTGTTTGCTGCGGGGAATAGTGAGCATGATAGGGGAACTTTATACTGTATACCGTCTATCTTGTAACTCGGCCGAGCAGGTCAGGTACTCGACCGAGTAGGGAGCACTCGGCCGAGTAACCAAGAACTCGACCGAGTATTGATTTACAGTGAGTAGCAGTAGCTACTGTTTGTGACAACTCGACCGAGTAAGAGGTATACTCGACCGAGTAGTGGCTACTCGGCCGAGTGTTGTTTTACTCGACCGAGTGTTGTTTTTGAGTTTTTGAAATTCGCTTCTGGAGTCGAGATACCCGACCGAGTATGTTCCCATACTCGGCCGAGTGTTCTTATGGCGGAAGAGTGTTAAATTTTGAGCCTGTGTTTACGTTTCTTTAATTCTTATCAGCTCAAAATGCCGCCCAAAAGAACTCCTGCGCAGATCCAAGCTTCGGAGATGACTCTTGATGAGATTGCTCGCATGATTGAGCAACAAGAGGCTCTCCTCGAAGCTCTCAAAAATGTGGGAAAGGGAAACGAGAAGTCGATGGATGCAACTCAGCTCAGCATCATCATTGCTCGCTTTAACCCTCCCACATATGACGGGGTAGGCGAACCTAAGCTACTTGAAAAGTGGCACCGTGAGATTGAAGCCCTCATGGAAATGGTTAAGTGCCCCGAAGACATGATCGTCGAGCAGGTAGTGTACTACCTGAGGGGTGAAGCTGCAGTTTGGTGGCAAAACGTTAAGGAAGATGCTAGGGCTTTCTATCAAGCTGAGGGAGCTATTCCTTGGTCTGGGTTGAAGAGTGCTATGAGGGAGCAGTTTGTGTCGGAACACATCCGACACAAGATGAGATCCGACTTTGATTCTTTCACCATGACTGAGGAGATGACAGTTACTGACTACTATCATCGGTTTTTGGAGCTATCTCGTTATGTTGAAGATATGCAACTAGGGCAGAGAGGTTTGGCTCTCCGTTTTGAGAGGGGTTTATCTGCTAAGATCGTGAGTCGTATGCCAGCCGGGGTTGCTACTGATCTCAAGGAGCTGTATCTGAGAGCAGGCCAAGCAGAGAGAATGGTGGATCTCTTAAGAGAGATCGAGGAGAGAACTGCGGTAGAAAAGAGGAAGGCTGATGGTGGGAACAACAGTCAGCCGACCAAGAAGAAAGGGAACTTCAACCATGCTAAGGCTTTTTCTGGTGGAGCTGGTTTCTGGGGAGGATCTCGTAGTTGGGGCAAGAATGGGGGTAGGGCTGTGAGTGATAACTCCAACCTTACTTGCTTCAACTGTGGTGGGATAGGCCACAAAAGATGGGAATGCACGAACTACAAGCCCGGCACCGGTACAGGAGCACGGGCGGGGAATTTCTCTCAGGGGCCGACTCAGAGTTTCGCTAGTAACCGACCGGGAGGTTCATGGGGCAACAGAGGTGGACAGGGCAACCAGGGTGGTTACAACCGCAGTGGTGGTGGAACTTATCAGCGCCAGAACAACAACACCACACATGATTCAACAGCCAAGCCTAGTACCTCCAATGTTTCAGTGCAGGGTGGAGGACAGAAAAACAGTGGGAAGCTTTTCATGATGGACAAGCAAGAGGCGCAGGATGATGCTCATGTAGTTACCGGTACCTTTCTTGTTCATAATGTACCGTCCTTTGTTTTGTTTGATTCCGGGGCTACACATTCTTTTGTGTCTAAGAGTCATGCTGTGTCTATGGGTTTGGGGAAGTTCGAGGATGTAAAAGATGATGTGTTCATACCTTCAGGGGAGTCTGTGTCGTGTCTCAAGTTATATAAGGGTATATCCATGGTGATTGGAGGGGTAGATTTACCAGTAGACCTGTTAGAATTTCCTATGGATGGGTTTGAGGTGATTGTCGGGATGGATTAGCTAGATAAGTATGATGCCAGGATAGATTGTCGACAAAAGAAAGTGTCTTTAAGGGGTCCCAAGGGTGTTAGGGTGTCCTATAGAGGGTTTGTGGTAAAGCCTAAGTGTAGGTTCATAGCGGTGATGACCTTAAAGTCATGTTTAAGGAGGATGTGTCCCTTGATTCTTTGTCATGTGAGAGATCACCGAGTAGAGCCACCGACAGCTTCTGAGATATCTGTGGTGAGAGAGTTCGAAGATGTTTTTCCTGAGGAGATACCGAGTTTGCCTCCCAAGAGGGATGTCGATTTCAGCGTGGAACTTAAGCCGGGAACGGGTCCTATATCTAAAGCACCTTACCGTATGGCACCTAAAGAGTTGGCAGAGTTGAAAAAGCAGATACATGAGTTGTTAGGCAAGGGTTACATCAGGCCTAGTGTGTCACCGTGGGGAGCTCCAGTTCTTTTTGTAAAGAAGAAAGATGGGAGTATGAGACTGTGCATTGATTACAGAGAGCTCAATCGGGTCACAGTGAAGAACAAGTATCCGTTGCCTAGGATTGATGACTTGTTTGATCAGCTAAGTGGAGCAGGTGTGTTTTCCAAGATTGATCTGAGGTCGGGGTATCACCAGCTGAGGATAGCAGATGAGGATATTCCTAAAATAGCGTTCCGATCTCGATATGGTCATTACGAATACGTGGTAATGCCTTTTGGATTGACCAATGCGCCAACAACTTTTATGGATTTGATGAACCGGATCTTTACACCGTTATTGGATAGGTTTGTGGTTGTTTTCATCGACGATGTCTTAGTTTATTCTAAGACTAAGGAAGAGCATGAAGAGCATTTGAGGATAGTTCTGCAGACCTTGAGAGAAAATCAGCTCTATGCCAAGCTATCCAAGTGTGAATTCTGGTTAGAGGAAGTGGCTTTTCTGGGCCATGTAATATCTAAGAAGCGGGTATCTGTGGATCCTAGTAAGATTGAGGCCGTTACCAAGTGGGAATCGCCGAAGAATGTTGCTGAAATTCGGAGTTTCTTAGGCCTTGCCGGATACTACAGGAGATTTGTGAAAGATTTCTCTACCATAGCGCGGCCTATGACATCCTTGATGAGAAAGGAAGTCAGATTTGTTTGGGATGAGAGTTGTGAGACGGCGTTTCAGACCTTAAAGGAACGTTTGACTACAGCTCCTATCTTAGCCTTGCCAGAGGGTTGTGAGAACTTTAAGGTATATACCGACGCTTCAAAGAATGGTCTTGGTTGTGTTTTGATGCAGGGAGGGAAAGTTATAGCCTATGCTTCGAGACAGCTGAAGCAATATGAGGAGAACTACCCTACTCATGACCTGGAGCTGGGTGCAGTTGTGTTCGCTCTTAAGATTTGGAGACACTACCTTTATGGAGCAACTTTTAAGGTGTTCTCTGATCATAAGAGTCTAAAGTATATCTACACTCAGAAGGAGCTTAACATGCGACAGAGACGTTGGATGGAGCTGATTGGGGACTATGATATGGAGATCATCTATCATGAGGGTAAGGCTAATGTTGTTGCAGATGCATTGAGTAGGAAGAGCGTTCATTCGCTATGTACAGCTATGTCCTTGCTGAAGTTGAGGGATGAGATGTCTAGTTTGGGAATCTTTATGATTCGAGAGGGGGATACCATCGGGGATTTGACGATCGAGCCAGAGTTGTACGCGAACATCAAGAGTAAGCAGGAGCTTGATCCGAAGATTCAGGAGTGGAAGTCAAAGGTTGAGAGTGGAACAGCTTCCAAGTTTTCTATTCATCCAGATGGGAGTGTTCGTTTTGATGGGAGATGGTGTGTTCCTGAGGATGCAGAGTTGCGGAGAGTGATCTTGACGGAGGCTCATTGCACTCCTTATTCAGTTCACCCGGGTGGTGACAAGCTTTATAGAGATCTTAAGAAGACTTTTTGGTGGCCAAACATGAAGAGAGATGTAGCTGAGTTCGTGGCCAGATGTTTGACCTGTCAAAAGGTCAAGGGTGAACAAAGGAGACCACAAGGTAAGATTCAATCTTTGGATGTACCAGAGTGGAAGTGGGAGTCGATCTCCATGGACTTCATTGTGGGGTTACCTAGGTCACAACAAGGTAACAACATGATTTGGGTGATTGTTGATCGGTTAACCAAGTCAGCCCATTTCATTCCCATGAAGGATACTTGGTCTAAGATGCAGCTAGCATTGGGTTACAAGAGGCATGTGGTTCGGTTACATGGTATACCTAAGGATATCGTTTCAGATCGTGATGCGAGTTTCATATCCAAGTTTTGGCAAGAGCTGCAAGAGTTGATGGGTACAACTTTAAAGATGAGTACCGCTTTTCATCCGGCAACCGATGGTCAGACAGAACGGACCATCAAGACTTTAGAGGACATGCTGAGGGCATGTGTTATGGACTTTGGGGGCAGTTGGGAAGACAGGCTTGATTTGATCGAGTTTTCATACAATAACAGTTATCATACAAGCATTGGGATGGCACCTTTTGAAGCTTTGTATGGCCGGAAATGCCAAAGTCCAGTTTGTTGGGATGATAGTTCTGAGGCAGTGGTTTTAGAACCACAACTGGTTCAAGATATGGTTGAGCAAATCCAGTTGATTCGACAAAAGATGAGAGCAGCTCAAGATCGTCAGAAGAGCTACGCCGACTTACACCGCAAGGACATTGAGTTTTCGGTAGGTGACAAGGTTCTTTTGAAAGTGTCACCTATGCGAGGTGTTATGAGGTTTGGGAAGAAGGGTAAGCTAAGCCAAAAGTTTATAGGTCCTTATGATATTTTGGACCGTGTTGGCGAGGTAGCCTACAGGTTAGCTTTACCACCAGCTTTGGATAGAGTGCACAATGTTTTTCACGTATCTCAACTCCGGAAGTATGTGAGCGATCCGTCGCATATCCTTGAGATGGAGAACATCGAGCTTGATGAATCCTTGTCCTATGCCGAGATTCCTAGGAGATTCTTGACCGCAAGGTTCGTAAGACCCGGAATGGTGAGACGGTCTTACTCAAGGTCCTTTGGTCTAATCATAATGTGGAGGAAGCCACATGGGAACCCGAGGAAGCTATGCGAGAACGTTTTCCTAACCTTTTTTATCAGGTATGTTTGGTTACGGGGACGTAACCGTTGTCTTTTTAGGGGGGTAGGAGATGGTCGCGATAGTGTTTTTGTTTTGTTTTTGTTTTGCTTCGAGTCCGGAAATGTTTTGTGGTGACTTGTTGTGGTGACTTGTATAGTTCCTTGGAGTTGTCTTATGTAGTTGGTATAGTCTTGTGATGTAGTGTTGCGTTTGGTTGAATAGTAGAGTGTGAACTTCGGGACGAAGTTCTTTTTAAGGGGGGAAGATTGTAACACTACGGATTTTCCTTGGTGACTACTCGACCGAGTAGAGCCTACTCGGCCGAGTAGTGCTATGGTTGTGTGTTATTTTGGTTCTACCGAGGAATACTCGGCCGAGTATAGTGAATACTCGACCGAGTATTGGACACTCGGCCGAGTATGCACTTACTCGACCGAGTGTCCGGTTTGGCGAAGTGTTATTTCGACGGTTTGATTAGGGAATGTTTAGGGTATTTTATATTTCCGCGTCAGTTTCTAATATCATTTTCAAAGCTTTATCATTTCTACGTTACCCTAATCACACCCAAATCATTCCCTAATCCTTCTCTTAAGCATTTCGTAGCGTCATTTTGTGGGTAATCGCTGTGATTCTTGCGTATAAGTTCTTGTTGCACTGTTGGTAAGTTCTATCTTTGTGATTATTGTACCTTTTTGGGTTCTTTGTACATTTATATGGGAAGGGGATTTTGGGAATTGTGCAAAGTGTAATCGTGTTGTATGATCATTGTATAGGAGAAGACTTCGTAGAGGAGCCTTTTTTATTGTCCGTGTTGCATACTACTGTGATTGCTAAGGTAAGGTTTCCCTACTCAGTTACTGTGCTTTTTATATGACATGTTGTTGTAATTATCGTTGTCTGTTGATCATCGGAGTATGGAGATTGTTGTGACGATGTTGGTGTGAGGGGATTGAGATGACTGTGATGTCTTGTGGTTGTGATTGTGGTGGAGTCACTTGCGAGAGTAGCTTCACACCCTAGTTCGCCCTCCGTGGAACCCGCCACGAGAGGGGATGTGCACATTAAGGGACAGGGATCATTGTCGCTCGTTGAGGAGCTGGACTAGGTGGGATCGGCTGCATCACCCATCGGCGGCGAGGATTACTGTTGCGATGGGTAATCTGGCGGGGCTACACACTTTGGTGTGTAGTCGGATTCTTGTGTGAGATTGGATGGTTGGGAATTGGTGATGATCGGACGACTATTGCATTTGTTTGTCTTATTAGTTGAGTAATATCGACCCCGTTGTTGTTTGTGGAATCTCTTTTGTGATCCATTCGGGGATGGTGAGCGGGCTTGACAGTATTGCTAGTGAGAGCTTGGGGATTGTCTCGGGAGAGTTGCCACCTCGTGTCATAGCATCACCGTCTGAGTCCTAGTTGGATTTCCTTTATTGTTAAGACTTTGCAGTTGTATTTTGTTAAACAGTGTTTGGTTTTGGAGATTGTAAACTTTACATTTCACAGTACTTTAATAATTGTGCTCAGTTCAGACGCTTTTGGTATGTACTAACCTCGGGCAACCGAGTTGGTAACACACTTTCATGGTAGGGTGGTCCTGGTAAGGCACCTTGGTATGAGGGGGTGTTACAATCCAAGCTTTGGACAGGAAGGCTCTTGTGGAGAAGCTCCCTCATTTGGATCCCCAAGGATCCTCCAAGTGTGTCTATTGGAGAGGCTAAGGTATGTAGAGCCTCCGGCTGATTCTTCTTCTTATTCCTTCCGTCACCTTACCATGAGGAAGAAGTTGTACTCGGATAGCTTTGCTTCTACCGAGGCTTATTGGGCCGCAAGATTGGCGGAGGAGGGTGGTCCTCACATCCGTTGGGTGGTGCCATGGTGGCACTTGAGGTCCTTCACGGGGTTGCCCGCTTCGGGTGCTAGTCCTCGTTCTTTGATGGTGGTGGGTTTAAAGGTTGCTTCCTTCATTTATCCCGAAAGGCTTATGAGGCAAATGGGGCGTCAACAAAAGGTGCCCGCTTAAGATAACCTTGTCCAAGAGAATGTTTTCCGAAACTCCGAGCTTGTGGAGGTCTTTGAAAGATGGTGGGCCACTCGGCCGCTTTGGGAGGTACCAAACCCCGTTGCCACGACATGGGTGATGTTGGGGTTGGTGTCCTTAACACGTATTAATAATTCAACTAATCCGTGTAATTAGTTGATGCTTTAATATCTGATAACCGATGACAGTTTATAATTAGACCGTGTCATATACATTTGGTAAAATTGCATGTCGGACCGCGAGTTTAAATAAAGAGGAAATGGAAAAGCCCATTTCCTCTCCTTCACTCGGTTTTGGCCGAATTAGAGGTGACAAAAGGAGAGCTCTCTCCTTCACTTGTAACCTAATTCATTTGCAAAACAATTCTAGGGTTTTGAGAAAAATTGCCTCTCAAAATTCGGATCTCACATCCAACCAAAACTCACAAAACAATCCTCTCTATATTGCAAGGCAATTAGAGGATTCCTTCTAGCACAAGGGCATTTCTCGGACAATCTTGGGTGCAACAATTAGAAGGAGATCTACCTTGATCTCTCATTGCCATTTTGCACTAGGACCGAAGGTTATTTCTATTGCTTAATCGTTCTTCGTTGTTTTTCGTTTTATGACTATAAATCATGTATTAAATTTGCGTTATAATCCTATAAAGAAAGGGTTTTATACGGATATTACCCCTCAAGTGGTATCAGAGCGAGGCCACGTAAATTTTTCTATGTGATTTTCATCAAACGAAATGGATCGATTAATTTTTGTTGGAAAAATTCCACACGGCTGAAAAATTTTTTTCGGTTATTATTTTTTTTGCACGGCTGCATCTTTTTTAATTCCGTGCCATGTTTTTGTTTTTGTTGTCGATTTGATCTTTGCATATTATTTTGTAATCGATATTCATTATAATGTGTTAAGATCTATCAATTGCTATTTCATTTCTATACGGATTAGGTGATATCGCAATTGGTTTTTGTCAAATCGATAATTTTTGTATAAAAATTTTGATACACCGTGTGGCTTTTTGGTCTCGGCATATTTTTATGTGCCACGGCCTGTTTTGCTTTGGGAACCGTGTCTAGTTTACACGGTTGCTTTGTTCTTTTGTTCTGTTTTCGATTTGTTCTTCGCGAATTGTTGTTTTAAACGATAATTACAACAATATGTGAAGATCATGTCAATTGTAATTTTGTTTTAATCCGGATTAGATTAAATTGCAATTGGGTTTTTACAAATCGTTTTGTTGTTTGATCTTTTGTTGATCTCGAAATGTTTGAGCCGTTTTTCCTTCCTATTGTTGCTCACGGTTTTAGCAACAATTATAAAAAAAAAAAAAAAAAAAAAAATTTTTACGGGTACTGTTCACGCCCAACAGTAGAAAAAAAAATTTGTTTTTTTTTTCGGCCTTTGTTGCATAAAACGTTTTTATGCTCTCGCTTGATAGTGAAACGGTTCACCCACGTAAAATTAAGTTACTTTAAAACGATTTATAGTAACGGATTATCTCGGATTAAAATTAACTTGACTAAAGCGGTTTTGTCATATAATTTTAATTATCTTTGGTGGTTTGGATAAATTTAACATAATTACGGAATTATGTCACGAATAAATTTAATTTAGTTGATGCATTTTATTTATCGTTTTTTATTTAATTTGAATGCTTTTAATTACATATTTATTTATTTTTGCAAACGGTTGTAACTTAGTGTGACCTTAGTAGAACGTGTTACCGTAATGATGGAACACGGTCTTGGTTGTATTTTGAGATCTCGTATCTCCATTTTTATTTCTTTTAATTACAGTTTTTATTTAGAATGTAAATAGGTTTATATTTGTAATTTTTAAATTGTAATTTTTGAGAAGACCAAAGATGGAGACCGGATGCTCACTCCCGCTACATGGATCAAGATGGAACATCAAGACAAGCTTCTCGGGTCCAACGGTGGATTCCAAAGTTGTTTTATGTTCTTTTTATTAGGATAGGCCACACTAAGAATTTTAATTTACGTATTGCATTCTTTTATTTTTTTTCGTAACGATAATATGCATCATATTCCGCCTAAAAACCAAACCACCTAATTATTGCATGAAAACTGACACATATAGAGGTCACGAGTTAGTTTTCTTTGACATTCTCATGTCACACGATTTTTAAGCCATCACCCAAATTAATTCATTCACGCAGACGCTAGTTATTCGTTCACTTAAAATGAATTATAATTTAGTTGATGGGATCTTCCTCGTATAAACCAAAATTGAGAACGGTCTTTATAGGTCAAACTCCAATGAGTCCCTTCTTCGTCGGTAGGCATAATATGACCCCTTCTACGTCGGGTAAGTTGGAACTGATTGACTTATTTTATCTCAACACTATGGTCACTCGTACGATCCTGTGACTATGGTGGACTATAGATAGGATTTACGGAAATCTATCGACCAAGAGTTCTTACGGAAGAATTAGCTAAACAGTTGGCTTATCAATTTACGGAAATTGAGTCTTGGGATCACTTGTATTATTCTTGAGGGAGATCAATTATGCAAGTGCGAGAGTCTACACGTTAAAATGAATTTTAAATAGACTTAAATCACCTCGATGAGTTGCTTATTTCGTTCTTGTTTTTCTTTCTTTTTCAGTGTAGATCACGAACTTTTAAACTGCTAATAACAAATGGCTGGTCACTTGAACGACCCAATGCCAAGTGCCACATTGGACCGTGAGTCCTGGCTTCGGATCTTCATGAATCAGATGAATCAGTCCACTCGACTGAAGAATGATGGATCAAACTTCGCGGACTGGGAGGCAGCATTACGGAATGCTGCCGCTGCTGACGGGAAGCTCAAATATCTGCTTGAGCCCATGCCGTTAAACCCAGGTCCCACGGCTGGAATTAACGAGATCGACAAGTATATTGATTTCGCCTTGGAAGCGGGTGCGATTAAAAACGTAATCATTTTTGCAATGGAACCCAAGTTGCAGAAACGCTTCATAGCCCAAGGTGCAAACAAGATTTTCACCACGCTCACCAAGGAATTCTCAAAAGCACCGAGAATCGTGACCTATGAGCATACCACTCGCTTCTTTGATGCGAGACTCCAGAAGGGCCAACCAGTTAGCCCACACATTCTCAGCATGATTGAGAATGTCGAGAACCTGGAGACGCTTGATTGTAAAATCAGCGAGAACATCGTGATTGACCGCATGCTTCATTCACTCCACGATGGTTTTTCGCAATTTAGAGCGAATTACTATATGAATGATTTGAAGAAAAGTCCCCACAAACTGCACTCCCTTCTCGTACAGACCGAGAAGGACATGAAGTTCAGTGGGAGCATGAAACAAGATGTTCTCGTTGTGTCAAACAAGGGCAAGGGTAAGGGCAAGGTTCAGCCAGGCCTAGCAGTAGGCAAACCGAAGTTTAAGAAGTCGGGTTCAGGTAAGAGTGGGCCTGGTGAGTCGAGCACCTCATCAGGCTCGACAAAGAGCAAAACCGAAAACATGGAATGCCATCACTGCCACAAGACTGGGCATTGGAGGCGTACATGTCCTGTTTATCATGAGGACATAAAAGCGGGTCGCGTTAAACCTGTTGGTATGTCTTCTCTCTCTTCTACTTTTATTCATATGATTGAGATTAACCACGCAAGTTACGGAACTTGGGTACTTGATACTGGTTGTGGTTCTCATCTGTGTAATCATGTGCAGGGGCTCCGAAACATCGAACCCCTCGTAAAGGGTGAGGTGGACTGCGTGTCGGGAATGGAGCAAGAGTGGCTGCCATCTCAAAGGGGACATATGTGATCCAGCTTCCTAGCGGATTTGAGTTGTCATTATATGGTTTGCTATTATGTACCTAGTCTTTCCAAAAACATTATTTCAGTTTCTGCACTTGACAAACTTGGTTTTTCATTTGTAATAGAGAATAATACTTGCATTTTCTCTTTGCACGATATGATTTATGGCAAGGCAGTCTCCATGAACGGAATTTATGTTTTAGATCAGACCACCGAAATATTACACGTAATGAATAAAAAGTTAAAGGTTGGTGACAAAGATCAAACGTATCTATGGCACTGCCGTATGGGACACATTAATGAGAAACGCGTAAAACAGCTCATCAAAAATGGAGCTATCTCGGCCTTTGATTTTCAATCATTTGGCACGTGTGAATCATGTCTCATCGGTAAGATGACTCGGATTTCCTTCAAAGGTGTTGGAATGCGCGGCTGCCGACCTATTAGGACTCATACACACGGATGTATGTGGTCCTATGTCAATCACCGCACGAGAAGGCTATAGGTATTTCATCACTTTCACGGACGATTTAAGTAGATATGGCTATGTCTACTTAATGAAGCATAAAAGTGAATCCTTTGAGAAATTCAAAGAATACCGAGAATAGGTACAGAACCTATTGGGTAGAAAGATTAAAACACTACGTTCAGATCGTGGTGGCGAGTATCTTTCTCACGAGTTTGATCAACACCTCAAAGACTGTGGGATTGCCCTACAGTTAACTCCACCTGGAACACCTCAATTGAATGGTGTGTCCGAACGGAGAAATCGAACTTTACTTGATATGGTTCGATCCATGATGAGTAACACCGTGTTGCCTGACTCATTATGGGGTTATGCTCTTCTGTCAGCTGCTCTAATACTTAACCGAAGTCCGTCTAAAGCTGTTGACAAGACTCCATATGAACTATGGAAGGGAACGGTCCCCAACTTGTCCTTTATATGGGTTTGGGGCTGCGAGGCTTATGTCAAGTGGAGACACGAGGATAAGCTCGGCCCGCGATCGGTCAAGACGTACTTTATAGGTTATCCTAAAGGAACGCTTGGTCATTACTTTTATTCGCCAACCGAACAACGCGTTTTTGTTGCGGCTAGTGCGACATTCTTAGAGAAGGAATTTCTCGAGAATGCAAAGAGTGATAGAACCTTCGAATCGTCGGAGATTCAGAACCAAGTACCGAGCAACCATTGGAGGAACCTATTCCTTCAATCCCGGCTGCGGTTAACATTCCTGAGGAACCTAGGAGGTCGGGAAGAGTCTCTATTCCTCCGCATGATACATTGGTATGGTCGAGGAACATGACATAGATGACATTCTACTCTTAACGAGTAGTGAACCCGCAACCTATAAAGGTGCCATGACTAGTTCCGACTCAAAGCTATGGCTTGAGGCCATGCGATCCGAGATGGACTCCATGTATGAGAACAGCGTGTGGGATCTTGTTGACTTACCTGCTAAGGTTCGTCCCCTTCAATGCAAATGGCTTTACAAGATAAAGCATTCTGTGGAAGGTCAAGAAGATATCTACAAAGCACGACTAGTTGCTAAAGGTTTCACCCAAGTGCCAGGTTTGCACTACGATGAAATTTTTGCACCCGTAGTCATGCTGCGTTCCATTCGGATTATCTTAGCGATTGCCGCTTTTCATGACTATGAAATTTGGCAAATGGATGTGAAAACCGCCTTCTTAAACGGTTTTTTGGAGGAAGAGTTGTACATGGTACAACCCGAAGGTTTCATCGATCCAGAACAACCTAAGAAAGTGTGCAACCAAGTGATAAAAGAAAATGGATTTACTCGATCGGTCGAGGAACCATGTCTATATATCAAGTCGAGTGGGAGCAAGATTGTCTTCCTAATATTGTATGTTGACGACATACTCCTGATTGGGAATGACATACCTCTCTTAACTTCGGTGAAAGTATGGTTGAAAAACCATTTCCAGATGAAAGATCTGGGAGAGGCACAAAGAATTCTAGGCATCCGTATCTATCGAGATAGATCACGACGAATGCTATCTCTCGATCAGAGTCTTACATAGACAAAGTCCTAGAGAGATTCAAAGATGACTAACTCCAAAAGGGGTTCCTTCCTATGGCTCCAGGGGTGCATTTGAGCAAGTCTCAGGCACCAGAGACACCGGAAGAGAAAGAGCGCATGGCACGGATTCCTTATGCCTCGGCAATAGGATCTATCATGTATGCCATGATATGCACACGTCCGGACGTGGCATATGCATTGAGTATGACAAGTCGATTCCAACAGCATCCAGGTGAATCACATTAACTGGCTATCAAGAACATTCTTAAGTACCTACGGAGGACTAAAGATTGGGCATTGACTTATGGAGGCGATCAAAAGCTATGCGCAACCGGTTCGTGAGATGCTAGCTTCCAAACGGATCGAGATGACTCGAAATCTCGTTTGGATTCGTTTTTACTCTTAATGGCGCTGCGATCACTGGAAGAGTTCGAAACAAATCTGTTATAAACAAATTCTACGATCGAGTCCGAGTACTATGCCGCGTACGAAGCTACAAAGGAAGCGATATGGATGCGTCAATTCTTACATGGGCTATCGTAGTGCCTAGTTCGAATGACCCGATCACCATCTATTGCGACAATAGTGGTGCCATCTTCCAAGCTAAGGAGCCAAAGTCTAGCAACAAGTCTAGACATGTACAACGGAAAGCTCATCTAATCCGAGATTACGTGGAGCAAAAGGAAGTAGTGATAGAAAAGATTGCTACAGATGATAACATAGCAGATCCTCTCACTAAACCATTACGACAAGATAAGCATGAAGGGCACGTTAATTCCATGGGAATTAAACGTGTTCCTAAGTTGTTGTACTCTTTTATGGATTAGATTCATTCTCCTTTGTACTCTATACGACATCATCGTTTTGATATTTTATATATATATTTTGTTTTTCATGTGGATTTGTACGACAAATTTTGAACACCACAAAGTGAACTGAACAAACATCATATTTTTGGTCCTTAATTGCCCACGTGAGCTGATAACTCAAGGTAATTATTTTGTGACGTTGGTTGATGGTGGGTTCAACTAGCCATAAGTCAAAAGTTGTGACCAATCACAGAGGCGATTTATACGGATATTTCGTAGGACACAATTGTGACATCGACGTGGAGTCCTAAATGTTTTATAACATTCGGTGCCCGGTCGTGGATAGGACTTCCATGGTGATCCTAAGAGTCGATTCTTTTGACTATCGACTGTCTCTTGAGACTAAGGCAGATTTTGGGTGACTTTGGTTTCTTTCTCACGGTCATCCGTAACAGGGGGCCAAGTAGATTTTTTCTGGGTCATTTCATGCTGTGCTTAGATCGGAAGGAGTTCGAGTTGAAGGAAATATTCAGCCTTTATCAGGTACTCGATATTTCTCAGGGCCACTCGAGGAGTCAGATCGAAATACATGGCCATGCTCGGATACGGATTCGTTTTATCAGTTAAGTTACTCTCTAGTCGGGAAACCACTCTAGATACGGATCGATTGTAAAATACGACCTTTGTGGATCCAGATCTGCAAATTGTTTTACATTGAGTGGGAGAAATTTTAAATGAATATGAGAATCAGTTATCGCACATACACTTGTACGGACAAGTGGGAGTTTGTTGGAGCTTGTGTCCTCCAGTTAGTGCGGATAACGTCATTGCACATACACTTGTACGGACAAGTGGGAGCTTGTTGGGGTTGGTGTCCTTAACAGTTAGTGCAAGGACTTATAAATCTCTAAAAGGATCAAAGGGCATACTTTTGGTATTATTATCAGTTGATCCACGTTTATCAATAACGGTTGGCTTGCTAGATAAGTTTGACGTTATTGTCATACAGATGGCGGTGATCAACTGGTCCCTAAAAGTCACACCTATAGGATACGTTTGAGAGACGTGACAGTATGAAAATACAGTCATGTAGATGCCAAATTTGACTAACCAGTTAGTCTGAGTTATTTGACTAATAATTAGTCAAAATGTGATGTTGAGATATTTTATTTAATACGGATTAAATAAAAATGGCTAAGACGAATTAAGCGGTTAATTCGTAAGATTAAATATAAGCGATTTATATTTGATTAATGTATATTGGATAAATTAGTTATACGATATTGTCTTTGTCGGACACGTATTAATAATTCAACTAATCCGTGTAATTAGTTGATGTTTTAATATCCGATAACCGATGACAGTTTATAATTAGACCGTGTCATATACATTTGGTAAAATTGCATGTCGGACCGCGAGTTTAAATAAAGAGGAAATGGAAAAGCCCATTTCCTCTCCTTCACTCGGTTTTGGCCGAATTAGAGGTGACAAAAGGAGAGCTCTCTTCTTCACTTGTAACCTAATTCATTTGCAAAACAATTCTAGGGTTTTGAGAAAAATTGCCTCTCAAAATTCGGATCTCACATCCAACCAAAACTCACAAAACAATCCTCTCTATATTGCAAGGCAATTAGAGGATTCCTTCTAGCACAAGGGCATTTCTCGGACAATCTTGGGTGCAACAATTAGGAGGAGATCTACCTTGATCTCTCATTGCCATTTTGCACTAGGACCGAAGGTTATTTCTATTGCTTAATCGTTCTTCGTTGTTTTTCGTTTTATGACTATAAATCACGTATTAAATTTGCGTTATAATCCTATAAAGAAAGGGTTTTATACGGATATTACCCCTCAGGTGACTCCCGCTTATGTCAAGTGGTCAAGAGCTCCGTCCTTGGAAGAGAGGTCCAAATTCCGTAAGGACGAGGTCGTCGACTTGAAGTATCGAGAGGTTGGCAAGGCCAACCGTGCCTTCTTCGAGGAGTATCTTGATGGAGCTTGCCCGGATGTGATGAGACCACCAAAGAGGAGAAGCTCGGGTTCCAAGAATATGGTGGGCCGTGCATGAGCTCGTTTTGGGCCGAACATGGGGTCTTGCAATAGACCGGAGGCCGTTGCCGTTGCAGATCCGTTGAGGATCAATTCTGAAGAGGAAATCCATGCTAGGCGGGCCAACAAGAAGAACAAAGGGAAGATGTATCCCGAGGGAAAAGGCAAGGGTAGAATGGAGGAGTGAAGACCTCCATTACCCACTTTAGTATTATGTTGTATTAGTGTTGTGAGTTTTTATTATGTTGTACTAGCTAGTTATTGTGTGTTTTGTGCTAGTTTTATTATGTGAGGTGTTTTAGTTGACACCTTAGCTTTGACAAGTTGTTGACTCGTCGAGCTTTATTTCTTGTTGAAATTGTAATCCCTCCCATTATTAATTAAATAAGAGGATTACTCGTGTTAAAAAATTGTGAACGCTCGTTTCTTCCATCCATTTTGTAAAGGCAATTCGATTTGAATCGTCTTAAACATTTGCACTTGGGAAAGTGGGATTTTTGTAGGAAGGGGGAAAGGCTACTTTCGTATTTTTGTGGGAAAGGGAATGGTTTTCCCTTTTCTTTTGAAAGTTGATGTGGGTGATGTTTTTTGTACGTGGGTGATGTTTTTCGATTATGGGGATGGTTGTATCCTTCTTGTGTAAGAAAAGACTGCCTACGTATCCACCTGAAGAGGTGAAATCAAACCATGATCGTAGTTCGAAATGCTTTGTAAATTTTGATTGGGTTTTGTGGTTGTATCCCTCATGTATAAGAGGGACTGCCTACGTATCCACCTGAAGAGATGAAATCAAACCATGCTCGTAGTTCAGGGGTTTTTGTTTTAGTGCAAATGGACGTTGCCTTTGACAGATCAAAGGACATTCGAAACGGGCAAGGTGCCGCAACGTAGACTCGATAAAACATGCAATTTCAAATCAGAACGCATTGAGGAACTTGACTTGAAAAGGGTTAAGGCGGTTGCTAGTTGTAAAACTAGGCTTGGATCGTTGGTTGATATGGTTCACGGGTAGTATTTCTTGAGTTGGTCTAGGTTGGTCGGGTTTGTAAAATCCTCCCCATCTAGGTCACTCAGTCTCACTGCGCACCCCGAAAGTGTTTTCTTGACCAGGTATGGCCCGGCCCAGTTAGGTTTGAATTTTCCCCTCGGATTGACGGGTAGCGGTGCTCGGACCGACTTGAGGACCAAGTCGCCTTCCTTAATGTTCCTGGGTTTGACCCTCTTGTTGAATGCCCATTGTATACGTCGTTGGTATAGCTGGACGTTGTGCAAGGCGTTGAGCCGCCGTTCGTCTAGAAGAGTGAGTTGTTCGTACCTTCGACGGGTCCATTCCGCCTCAGGTGTTGGGGCTGGTGTCCTTTACAGTTAGTGCAAGGACTTATAAATCTCTAAAAGGATCAAAGGGCATACTTTTGGTATTATTATCAGTTGATCCACGTTTATCAATAACGGTTGGCTTGCTAGATAAGTTTGACGTTATTGTCATACAGATGGCGGTGATCAACTGGTCCCTAAAAGTCACACCTATAGGATACGTTTGAGAGATGTGACAGTATGAAAATACAGTCATGTTGATGCCAAATTTGACTAACCAGTTAGTCGGAGTTATTGACTAGTAATTAGTCAAACGTGATGTTGAGATAGTTATTTAATACGGATTAAATAATAATGGCTAAGACGAATTAAGCAGTTAATTCGTAAATTGAATATAAACGATTTATATTTAATTAATGTATATTGAATTAATTATACAATATTGTCTTTGTCGGACATGTATTAATATTTCAACTAATCCGTGTTATTAGTTGATGATTTAATAACCGATAACCGATGACGATTTATAATAAAACCCGTCATATACATTTTAGCGGAATTAATCGGACCACGAGGTAAAAATGAGGAGAAAGTGGAAAGCCCACTCCCTCCTCTTGAGACCCGCAGACCGAGGCAAACAAAAGGAGAGGCTCCCTCTCCTTTTGACCGAAGCAATTCATTTGTCTCAGAAATTAGGTTTTGAGAGCATTTTTCTCTGGAAACCTAGATCTCACATCAGAAACTCACAAAACAATTCTCTCAATATTGCAAGGCAATTAAAGAATACATTTCTAGCGCAAGGGCATAGTCTTAGACGGTCTTGGGTGCAACGATTAGGAGGAAATCTACTTTGATTTCTGTTCATTACGCCGCACATCAAAGGACCCGAGGTTGATTCTTAATATTTATCGTTTTCTATTGTATTTCGTTTACGACCTTAAATCGCATGTTAAATTTACGTTATAGTCCTAAATTTTAAGGGTCTTATACGGATATTACCCTACAAGTGGTATCAGAGCGAGGCCACGTAAATTTTTCTATGTGTTTTTCATAAAACGATTTTGAAACGATTGTTTTTGTCTAGAAAACCGTGCCGTCACATGTTTTACACGGCTGTTTTTGTTTGATTTTTCGTTTTTGTTTTTACATATTGTTATTTTATACAGAAATTATAGCAATATGTTCAATTTTGACAATTGTTGATTTGATTTTCCGCGTTTTAGATCAAAAATTGCAATTGTTTTGCTATGTCAAACTGTTTTCACGAGGGTTTTATGTTTCAGCATGTTTTTGCCCTTGATCGAACATGTTTCCACTCGATCGAGAGCCCTTCATTGTTGTTTTTGCTCGATCGAGTGCTTCCTGTACTCGATCGACCAATGTTTAAAACCCCACTGTTCGATCGAGTAGTCCTCGTACTCGATCGAGCAGTCTTGCTGATAAAAGTCGTCGATCGACCACCAGTTTTGTCGATCGAGTACTTTCTGTTTGGCATACCTCTCGATCGACTAGCAGCTCAGTCGATCGAGCCCTTTTGTTCCTCGATCGAGAACTTTTGTCCCTGGATCGAGGGATTTTGTTTTGGCAGCTTTGAATTTTACTCTTTTTGTTTCAAATTCTCTTTTGGCCATAAAATGTACATCATACGGATGTTGTACACTCGCTTGATAGTGAAACGGTTCACTCACGTACCATATAGTTATTTTAAAGCATATTTAAAGTAACGGATTGTAATAGATTAAAATTAAACAGATAGAAGCGGTTTTATCACATAATTTTAATCGTTAAAAGGTGGTTTGGATAAATTTAACATAATTACGGAATTATGTCACGAATAAATTTAGTTTTAGTTGATGCATTTTATTTATCGTTATTTTGAATGCCTTGAATGCTTTTAAATTACGTATTTAATTTTTTACAAACAGTTGTAACTTAGTGTGGCCTTAGTAGAACGTGTTACCGTAATGATGGAACACGGTCTTGATTGTATTTTGAGATCTCGTATCTCCGTTTTGGATTTTTCACTTGTAATTACAGTTTTATTTAGAATGTAAATAGGTTTATATTTTGTAAATTTTAATTGTAATTTTGAGAAGACCAAAGATGGAGATCGGATGCTCACTCCCGCTACATGGACAAAGATGGAACATCAAGATTAGCTTTTCGGGTCCAACAGTGGATTCCAAAGTTGTATTATGTTCTTTTTACTAGGATAGGCCACACTAGGAATTTTATTTACGTATTGCATTTATTTATTTTTATGCTTTCATCGTAACGATAGCTTGCATCATATTCCGCCTAAAACCAAACCACCTAATAATTGCATGAAAACTGACTCATATAGAGGTCACGCGTTAGTTTTCTATGACATTCATATGTCACACGATTTTAAGCCATCACCTAAATTAATTCATTCACGCAGTTGCTAGATTTTTCGTTCACTTAAAATGAATTAAAACTAAGTTGATGGGATCTTCCTCGTATAAACCAAAATTGAGAATAGTCTTTATAGGTCAAACTCCAACGAGTCCCTTCTTCGTCAGTAGGCATAATATGACCCCTTCTACGTCGGGTAAGTTGGAACTGATTGACCTATTTTATCTCAACACTATGGTCACTCGTACGATCCTGTGATTATGGTGGACTATAGATAGGATTTACGGAAATCTATCGACCAAGAGTTCTTACGGAAGAACTAGCTAAACAGTTGGCTTATCAATTTACGGAAATTGAGTCTTGGGATCACTTGTATTATTCTTGAGGGAGATCAATTATGCAAGTGCAATGAGTCTACACGTTTAAAATGAATTTTAAATAGACTTAAATCACCTCGATGAGTTGCTTATTTCGTTTTTGTTTTTCTTTCTTTTTCAGTGTAGAACACGATCATTTAAACTGCTTATAACATAATGGCTGGTCTTATTGACGACCCAATGCCAAGTGCCACATCGGACCGTGAGTCCTGGCTTCGGATCTTCATGAGTCAGATGAATCAGTCTACTAGACTGAAGAATGATGGATCAAACTTCGCGGAATGGGAGGCGGCATTACGGAATGCTGCCATTTCTGACGGGAAGCTCAAGTATCTGACTGAGCCCATCCCGCCAAGCCCAGGTCCAAATGCTAATGCTAACGAAATCCTCAAGTATAGCGATTTCGCCATGGAAGCGGGTGCGATTAAAAACGTACTCATTTTTGCAATGGAACCCAATTTGCAGAAACGCTTCATAGCCCATCACCACACTCACTAGGGAATTCTCGAAAGCACCGAGAATCGTGACCTATGAGCTTACCAGTCGCTTCTTTGAGGCGAAGCTCCAGAAGGGCCAACCGGTTAGCCCACACATTCTCAGCATGATTGAGAATGTCGAGAAACTAGAGGCACTTGATTGTAAGATCAATGAGAACACCGTGATTGACCGCATGCTTCATTCACTCCACGATGGTTTTGCGCTCTTTAGAGCCAATTACTATATGAATGATTTGAAGAAAAGTCCTCACGCACTATACTCCCTTCTCGTACAGACCGAGAAGGACATGAAGTTTAGTGGGAGCCTTAAACAGGATGTTCTCGTTGTGTCAAACAAGGGCAAGGGTAAGGGTAAAGCTAAGGCAGACCTAACAGTAGGTAAGGCGAAGTTTAAGAAGTCGGGTTCAGGTAAGAGTGGGCCTGGTGAGTCGAGCAACTCATCAGGCGCGACGAAGAGCAAGGATGGTAACATGGAGTGTCACCATTGCCACAAGACTGGGCATTGGAGGCGTACATGTCTCGTATACCATGAGGACATAAAGGCAGGTCGCGTTAAACCTGTTGGTATGTCTTCTTCTTCTACTTTTATTCATATGATTGAGATTAACCACGCAAGTTACGGAACTTGGGTACTAGATACTGGTTGTGGTTCTCATCTGTGTAATCATGTGCAGGGGCTCCGAAACATCGAACCCCTCGTAAAGGGTGAGGTGGACCTGCGTGTTGGGAATGGAGCAAGAGTGGCTGCCGTCTCAAGGGGAACATACGTGATCCAGCTTCCTAGCGGATTTGAGTTATTTCTATATAACTGCTATTATGTACCCAGTCTTTCGAAAAACATTATTTCAGTTTCTGCACTTGACAAACTTGGTTTTTCATTTGTAATAGAGAATAATACTTGCATTTTCTCATTACATGATATGATTTATGGCAAGGCAGTCTCCATGAACGGAATTTATGTTTTAGATCAGACCACCGAAATATTACACGTAATGAATAAAAAGTTAAAGGTTGGTGACAAAGATCAAACATATCTATGGCACTGCCGTATGGGACACATTAATGAGAAATGCGTAAAACAACTCATAAAGAATGGAGCTATCTCGGCCTTTGATTTTCAATCATTTGGCACGTGTGAATCATGTCTCATCGGTAAGATGACTCGTATTTCCTTCAAAGGTGTTGGGATGCGCGCTGCTGACCTATTAGGACTCATACATACGGATGTGTGTGGACTTATGTCAATCACCGCACGAGAAGGCTATAGGTATTTCATCACTTTCACGGACGATTTAAGTAGATATGGTTATGTCTACCTAATGAAGCACAAAAGTGAATCCTTTGAGAAATTCAAGGAATACCAGAATCGGGTACAAAACCTACTGGGTAGAAAGATTAAAACACTACGTTCAGATCGTGGTGGCGAGTATCTTTCTCACGAGTTTGATCAACACCTTAAGGACTGTGGGATTGCCTTACAGTTAACTCCACCTGGAACACCTCAGTTGAATGGTGTATCCGAACGGAGAAATCGAACACTACTTGATATGGTTCGATCCATGATGAGTCACACCGTGTTGCCTGACTCATTATGGGGTTATGCTCTTTTGTCAACTGCTCTAATACTTAACCGAAGTCCGTCTAAAGCTGTTGACAAGACTCCATATGAACTATGGAAGGGAACGGTCCCTAACTTGTCCTTTATACGGGTTTGGGGCTGCGAGGCTTATGTCAAGTGGAGACACGAGGATAAGCTCGGCCCGCGATCGGTCAAGACATACTTTATAGGTTATCCTAAAGGAACGCTTGGTCATTACTTTTATTCGCCAACCGAACAACGTGTTTTTGTTGCGGCTAGTGCGACATTCTTAGAGAAGGAATTTCTCGAGAATGCAAAGAGTGATAGAACCTTCGAACTGTCGGAGATTCCAGAACCAACTACCGAGCAACCATTGGAGGAACCAGTTCCTTCAATCCCGGCTGCGGTTAATATTCTTGAGGAACCTAGGAGGTCGGGAAGAGTCTCTATTCCTCCGGACAGATACATTGGTATGGTCGAGGAACATGACATAGATGACATTCTACTCTTAACGAGTAGTGAACCCGCAACCTATAAAGGTGCCATGACTAGTTCCGACTCAAAGCTATGGCTTGAGGCCATGCAATCCAAAATGGACTCCATGTATGAGAACAACGTATGGGATCTTGTTGACTTACCTGCTAAGGTTCGTCCCCTTCAATGCAAATGGCTTTACAAGATAAAGCATTCTGTGGAAGGTCAACAAGATATCTATAAAGCACGACTAGTTGCTAAAGGTTTCACCCAAGTGCTAGGTTTGCACTACGATGAAATTTTTGCACCCGTAGTCATGCTGCGTTCCATTCGGATTATCTTAGCGATTGCCGCTTTTCATGACTATGTGTAGACACCTCGTTTCTGCACCTCTCGCAAACCACCCGGTGATGATTGGGCCGCATGTTTGATTCGCGGAACGATTTGTGACAGTTCATAAGATTATCGTCAAGTGATTGCTCAATTATTAATGTCGACCTCATAGTTGTCATCTACGTCCTGATACGGTCGTTTTGGCAGTAATTAGAGTACATTTGGAGTCCGGGTCAAAAACCGTCTCCATTTTCTGATAGCTGATTTATGTCGAAAACATCTAATTAAAACCGATTTCTGAAAACCGTCTTTAAGGAAACCTTTTTACGGATTTCCAGTAGACAGACGTCGAGAAAGGACGCAGCAACTGCTGCGCCTCTTCGAAGGAGCGCAGTTCCTGCTGCGCCTCTTCGTGAGGCTGCCGCAGTTCCTGCTTCTTTTCTTCTTCCTTCGTCCTCTGTAATTCGTCTTCGATTATTTGTTTTCACTTGTTTTCTTTGATTCTTCGGTACAATAGTTTAATAATCATATGTATATTATTTATCATTCATTCACACGTTTAATTCATCATAAATCCGACTCAAATCCCAAGTAATCTCATATTTGCGGGTTTTCGTCATTCAATTCAAATCCGGGTTTTGGAGGTTCGATTCATTCATATTGAATCTCTGGAATTCGTCATTGATACATTCTAACCTGTCTTTTGTCATATATTCATCATTAGTTCATCATATCCATCGTATTTAACCTAAATAACTTGTTTAATTAGTTTAATTTATTTCATCATGTGATTAATTCGTTTGCATTCATCTCATTCATGCTTTACTGTTTTTATGACCCATTCACATGTTAAATAACATGCTAATCATTTTCATCCGAGTAAATAATTTAATCCATCATTAAATTTAGCAATCGACATTAACGGCTTGCAATTACGGCTTCACGGCCCTTTAATCGAGCCAAAGGAACAGACGCAGCTGTCTGCGCGCCTATTCAAAGGGACGCGATTCTGCTGCGCTGTTCTGGTTCTCGGCCGAGTTTCGTCTCGAACTCCGTTTCTGCCTTGACGTAGTTTAATTAGTCCACGTATTAATCAACTATTATTCGTATTATCGCCTAATTCCTGTTCGTAATTTATATTTATTTCATTCTTTTATTCTTTTCTCAAATTATCCGTTTTAAAGGTATTTTCGACATAAATCGCCTATTCCAATGTAATTATTGTAATTTTCATTATTGTAATTTTCGTTATTGTAATTTTCTTTTATTGTATTTATCCTATTGCTTGTATGTTTTCACATGTAATTGAGCATTAAATTCCAACTTCGACATTAATTGTATGCCTAACTAATTGTTCACCGACTTAGTCTAATATTCACATGTTAGGATTAAAACTTGGATGTTGCATTGCATGCATATAGCCGACGATATATCAAGTACGAATAACTTCCCTAATCATTAGTAGAGGCCGCTATCGAGGCGGGCGGGATTAGGTGTTCGATCAAAAGAGCTTCCTCATACGTACCCTCACCCCTTACTCCAGATCTCCGTGAGTACCCGTGTTCATTGGCATCCACGAGAGTCATTCTAGACATAGAATGCTAAGGGTAACGATTGATTAGTGTTCATGTCACTACTTTGTGTCTTGACATGACACGAGGTATTCGAACGGTTCCAATTTCCCATAAAAATTGGTGGCGACTCTATACAAAATGCAAACGCTTGTTTTCGCTTCTCACCAAGCGCCCCCGTGGGTGGCCCGCTGTCCACAGTTTGGCGACTCCGCTGGGGAAAATACACTTACGTGTAGCTAGGGTGAAACTCGAACAAGGTTAGGGAATAGTTTGTACAAGACAATTGTCGGTTTTCATAACTCGGTCTTCCTAGATCGTTTAATTCGGCCTTCCTAGGCCCAACCCAACCCATTCGACCAATCGTCCCGTCTAAACGGTCCTAATTCTTATTTGGTCCTAAGGATGGATAGCGATTGACGTCATCCATACCATGATGCTTACTCTTGTTTGTATCAAGGGCCTTCACTACTTGAGGAAATGGATTAGAAATCGGCCTTACTCTTGTTTGGCACGAGCCTCTCCACAGACTTCGGGTTTGATGGTTCGGTATGGCAACCTACCCTTTAAACCAAAACCCTTCTAAATGCACTCAACATCCCGTTATAATGCTTGTATAAATGTGTAAACCTTACGTGATCACCATTTCTAAACAAAACCATGACGAATTTTCAAAAATCAAAACCCTTTTTTTAAATAAGAATTTCGAAATAAGGCCTTTAATTAGCGCAAAATCCGGTCGAAACTCTGTCCGTTTGTCGTGTCAAAATTCAGGCCACAAGCCCATTTCAAAACCTCACTTCAAGTCCACTCCTACAACTACACTACAGTTGACTAGGACACACATTTTCAAAGACCTTGTCGTTCTTCAAAACTCACTCAACACAAGTGGCACACACCCACTTCACGAGTCAAAACTTTTTCCTCTTTTAGCAAGTGTGATAGAATGGTCGATCGTGTTTTGATTCGTTGCCGATCTCTTATCCAGTTTCCAAGATGCCCGGATCAAGTGATGAAACAAATCTCCGCCAAATTCAAGATGGTAATGATCGAATCCTAGCCGCGCTAGCCCAAATCCAAGTCGCCCATGACCAAACATACGATCGCCTTGAAACTATCGAAGGACGAATCTATTCCTTAGAAGGGAGACTTCCCCCTCACGAAGAGGAAGTACTAGGCAATTCCGATGATGAATCTAGAGACGGAAATCCTCTCATGGGGATGACTGTAGCTGAGAAAAGACTCCAACATCTAGAGGAGCAATTGATGTACCTTAAGGGGAATGACATTTACATGGAGAACAATCGCAAGTATGAGGCCGTCGATGCCAAATTGCCGACTAACTTCAATATGACGGATATCCCTAAATTCAAGGGGCACGAGAACCCTTTGAACCACATCCGTGCTTTCAAAGATTACATGTCTATCAAAGGCATTAAACCCGGGATGTTCTTAAGGATCTTTCCTTCATCTCTTGACACTATCCCGAAACAATGGTTCTACTTTTGGATCATAAGAAGGTCGCTACTTGGGAAGACGCCGCGATCGAGTTCTCTAAACAATATGCGGATAATGCCGAGATCCAAGTCAACATGCGTACTCTAGAGGTTCTTACCCAAAATGACAAAGAAGGATTCACCGACTTCCTAAGTAGGTGGAGGAAGACTAGCACCCAACTAGTCGAAGCCCCGGATGAGGCTACTCTTGTGGAAAAGTTTGTGGATAATCTCAAGCCCATATATGCCAATCATTTGAGATACCAAAACATCAAAAGCTTCAAGGACTTAACCGTACTAGGGATGCGAATTGAAGATGACATCCGTAAAGGACTCTTGTCCAAAACGGTAGGTAGAGGATATCAAGGGTCCACAAGTCGTTCATACGGCTCTACTAGCAAGACCGATGAGGTTAACCTTCTCGAGCCATCCAATAAAACTACCCCACCAAGGAAATTCACAAACCTTGGGGATACTTACTCCAACGCTCTAAAAAGGCTAATGAAGCAAGGTAAACTCCAACCCATTGGACCTACTCCCGAACCCGAAAAGAAGTCCAAGTTCTGGGACGAAAATTCCTACTGTGAATACCATAGGGGCAAAGGGCACGACACAGAAAAATGCTACAAGTTGAAACACGTGCTTCAAGATATGATCGAAGATGGTCGACTCCCAATACCACCAGGAGGTAAACCCAACAACACTCAGAATCCTCTTGGAGTTCTAGTGATTACAAGTGATGAATCTACCTTAGATTTCTCACACCTCATTTCTCCCATCGAAAATGAAATTCACGCAATCGAGAAAGAGGGGTTCTACTCTACTATCTCCCCTACCATTTCCGACTTCATCACATGGGCAAGGAGTGTAGATAGACAAGTTTGGGAACTAGAGAGCATGGTAACAACCTTACGCAATCCCAACGCGATACCCGAAGAACGTGCGCCACTAACCTTCTCTCAAAATACCACTATGCAAGAAGTAGTCACCGTGGTTGATAATTTAGTCGATCAAATCATACGACTAGAAAGTGATATCATGAGAATGAGGTAATTAGCTGCAATCAATGGGGTTTGGGCCGATAATGATGAGGATGAGTATCTCATTGAAAACTCCGTAGTCAAGGAAATAGTCCAAAATGGTGAAGACCAAGATGTGGATCACCTAACTCGTTCCGGTCGCCCATATCAAAATACTACTCAAAACGGTCCAACCAACGTCTTCACACCAAATGACAACGAAGATGATCCCACTGATCATTTGCTCAAGCAATTACAGAAGACCAAGGTGTTGGAATATGTGTCCTCCGACAATAATGCGATCACGACTGTTGATCATGATGATCACATGTTTAAATCTCATTATATAGAATACAATTGGGAAATAATTTTGTTATTGTCAACTGGTCAACATATATCGGTAATGATTGGCTGACTAGAGTTTGACATTACTGTCGTGTGACGGTGGTGATCAGTTGACCCCCTAGGTCATACCTATAGGGCAACACTCTTAATTGATTATTTAATTAATCGTATAATGTTACGAGTTAATTAAATTACTTGAAAATTGACGGACGATTTTGGAAGTAAAATTTACGTATCAAATTGAAATGTGATTAAATGAGATACGGTCGGAGTAATTGAATTGTTTCATTACTCGGATGAAATTATTGTTTAAGGAAACAATCGGAATTGAATGAATTTTTTGTAAATACGATTTATAAATTGGTAAAATATTTCGGCACAAGTAATTATGAAATTACTAAATCAATTTGTTGTATGTGACGTATTTTATTAATACGTTGATTTTTAATATGTTAAAAATACATAACAAATTTATGTTACATGTGACATGTTACATATTGAGAAATTGACAAAAATAATATGGACTCCATATTATGATTTGTAGAAATTAGTGGGGTATTAGGGTAATATTGTGTTGATTAATTTATTAAGTAAACATAATGATTGCCTAATGGTCTAGCCATGCAAGCCTATGAACATTGTTAAGAGCAACAATTTCATGCATTGGCTCACCCATAAAGCCCCCCTCCACCCGGTTTTTGATGACAAAAACCATCATTGGTTTTTCATCTAATTTTACCTAATATTACACTAAAATATGTTAGTGAATTTATTCTTATTTCATTCATCCAAAATTAGTATTCTAGAGAGATAAAAAGCCTCTATTTCTCCCTCCATAAAACCGAAATATATAAGTGTTTTATAAATATTTTGGTTTAATTTTCTACTTAATTAATATTATACTAGTATTTGTAATATTAATTAAAATTAAGAGAAGCCTTGGGTATAAAGCTTAGGGAGAGATCTTATACTTAGATCTTGTTCATCCATAAGGAAAAGCTCAAGATCAAAAGAGAAAGGTGATCTCTTTTGATCTTGAGCTTTTCCTTATGGATGAACAAGATCTAAGTATAAGATCTCTCCCTAAGCTTTATACCCAAGGCTTCTCTTAATTTTAATTAATATTACAAATACTAGTATAATATTAATCAAGTAGAAAATTGAACCAAAATATTTATAAAACACTTATATATTTCGGTTATATGGAGGGAGAAATAGAGAGCTTTTTATCTCTCTAGAATACTAATTTTGGATGAATGAAATAAGAATAAATTCACTAACATATTTTAGTGTAATATTAGGTAAAATTAGATGAAAAACCAATGATGGTTTTTGTCATCAAAAACCGGGTGGAGGGGGGCTTTATGGGTGAGCCAATGCATGAAATTGTTGCTCTTAACAATGTTCATGGCAATCATTATGTTTACTTAATAAATTAATCAACACAATATTACCCTAATACCCCACTAATTTCGGTACAATCATAATATGGAGTCCATATTATTTTTGTCAATTTCTCAATATGTAACATGTCACATGTAACATAAATTTGTTATGTATTTTTAACATATTAAAAATCAACGTATTAATAAAATACATCACATACAACAAATTGATTTAGTAATTTCATAATTACTTGTGCCGAAATATTTTACCAATTTATAAATCGTATTTACAAAAAATTCATTCAATTCCGATTGTTTCCTTAAACAATAATTTCATCCGAGTAATGAAACAATTCAATTACTCCGACCGTATCTCATTTAATCACATTTCAATTTGATACGTAAATTTTACTTCCAAAATCGTCCGTAAATTTTCAAGTAATTTAATTAACTCGTAACATTATACGATTAATTAAATAATCAATTAAGAGTGTTGCCCTATAGGTATGACCTAGGGGGTCAACTGATCACCACCGTCACACGACAGTAATGTCAAACTCTAGTCAGCCAATCATTACCGATATATGTTGACCAGTTGACAGTAACAAAATTACTTCCCAATTGTATTCTATATAATGAGATTTAAACATGTGATCATCATGATCAACAGTCGTGATCGCATTATTGTCGGAGGACACATATTCCAACAATCTATGAAATGATATTTATGTGATAAATATGCATTAAAATTAATTAATAACATGTAGCATACTACATGTGACATATTGTGTGACAAATGACAAATTGACAAAATAAAATGGTAGTCCATTTTAAGTGAATGGACCGAAAATGGAGGGTGTGTTAGTGGGTTTTGGTTGTTTTATTTTATTTGATAAAATAAACATCATGATGACTACTCTTGACTAGCCTTACAACCTACTCCACTTTCTTACACACCTATATTTTTGATAAGAGAAAAAGAAAAGCAATGATGCTCCTTTGGGCTAGAGTTGGGCGGCACACACACTCTTAATTGAGTAGTGTTGGTTGCTTTATTTTTCTCTTACACACTACCATTCAATCAACATGCAAAATGTTCATGAATATTCTCTCTTCTCTCTCCTTAATATTCATCAAAAACATGAGTATTTGATTCAAATTGTTCATATGAATTACTAAGATTACTAGAAGTAGTATATGCGTATTAGTAATAGAATTTAAGGTAAACCACAATATAAACATCTAGTACATGTTAGTTTGTGGGATTAAGGGATAGTTTTGGGTGCAACTAATTGGAGGGCTTCTATTTTGAGGTCATGTATGTTCATCCATTAATGGAAAGCTCAAGAACAAAAGAAAAAGAGATTTCTTTTGTGCCCATAAAACCGATACATCAAATGTAAGAATATGATTTCTTCTCTAATTGTTTTTAATGTTTGCATGCATAAAATCCACTTTTAATTTTATGACAAATTAATTTTGACATATATGAGTATGTTAGTATGTATATAGATCTACATTTCCTTCAATCGGTATCATGAGCCACGGTTTTTGCATGCAAATCGGTTAAAAGTTTTTCCGAGTTATAAGAATAACATATAAAACTTGTAAAATTTGTGTTATTATGATATATCACGAAATTAATTCATGCATGTTAATATTTCTGGTCCTAAAATGTTTTAGGATATTTTGGTTAATTTTACGGATTTTTATTGTTCATATTTTACTATAATGGCATTTAAATATGATTTTATGAGTAAAAATGTCATTTTTGGTCTAAAATTTGCTATACTTCGATTTTTCCAGTGGTTTTTGGATATGTTTTCACATATATTATTTTTAGATGATCTGGAAATTTTCATAATTTTATGAGTTTTTATGCTCGATAAATGGATTTTTCATTATTAAATTCGGATTTAGGTGAAAAATAGGTTAATATGAGTTAAATTTCGAATCTGGTCATAGAAATTTAATATGTTGTCACATGAAATTTTACAAGATGTGTGTAAAATAATTGGCTATAAATAAGTCTTTTTGCATGATTTATGGATTTTTGAAGAAAAATAGCATAAATAGTGACATTATTAGTGAATAATTAATAAAACATAATCTATGACTTAGGAAAAACATCAAATGTTGCATTTTATTATTATTTTCAGATCTAAAATTGAAAAGTTAATGAATATAATTTTTCCTCATGTTTTATGATTATTTTAGTTTAAATCGATAAACCGCAACATTGTTTTTCCGGAAAATTTCGAAATTTTTAACCTAAGATTTTGAACATTATGAGTGTCATGGTATTTTTCCAGAATGTTCATGAAAGTTTAAATTTTGAATTTTGAATTTATTTGAAATTTTGTGATTTATTTGAAGTTTAATAGCTTATTTTTGTAATTTCGGACTATTAATGAACAATTTTAGAAATTTGAGTTAATTATGGTCAAATTATTAGTGATGACTAAATTTTGAGTCCTAAGAGGTTAGGGTAATTAACTTATGCATAAATATGAATTTATGTATTTTTGTGATTATAAAATGTTGAAATCACGCAAATTCGTAAAAACCGAGTAATATACGATATTGGCTAATTAAAGGCGATTTAGCATAAAATGAAGCATGTTCATACATATTATAATGCTGCATTTTTCTTTATGATTGTCATAATTTTAATTTATGTAATTTTTGAATTATGTAATTTTACTTAGTATGACCTTAGATTTTTATTGGTATTTCCCGAAATGTATGGGAATATCGATTCGGTTGTAATTTTATTGTGATCTCGTATCACCGTTTTGTAATTTAATAGATTTATTTTATTTTAGTTACAAATGTATAATAGGAAATTATGTAATTTATTATATAATTTTATTCATTCCGGAGTTCCCAAAGACGGATTTTCAAGAATGGCGATACATAAAGACGGTGTTACCTCGAGATGCGTGCCACAACCGAAGTTCAAGGGACCAATGGAGTTGGTTTCCGAATATGTAATAGTTAAAGAGTTTTTCTATTTCTTAGGAAAGGCCATACTAGGATTTATTTATTTTATGCTTGCATTTTATTTTATGTCACATGCATTGCTAAATCGCCATAACTAAACATGCATCCTCATCTCATCGAGTTTATCGACCGTGTCAATTACAATTATCGTAGTTCACCGCTTTAGTTCACTTAAAACGTGATAGATAATAAATTGACATGACCTCTCGCTAAAACAAACAATTGAGACATAGCCTTACCAAATAGTAGAAACCATGAAAACCTATTTCGTGAGGGAGTGCGCTCGGCCACACCGGGGTACAAACCTTGTTACGTAGGGGAAGTGGGTGATAAATGTCTATCCACCGAATTCATGTTGATAAGGGATGTATCGGCCACACCGTGCCCAAGTTGATGTGGATTTGGATCATGAACACATTTATTCGAAATTTGGATTGAACTCAACAAAAGTTTTTTGATAAGGGATGTATCGGCCCCACCGTGCCCTTGTCGGATGTGTTTTGGGCTAAAGATAAAAGTTAATGTAATTTTATCGACCAAGAGTTCTAAAAGTAGAATCGATTAAAAGGTTAATCCACCGAGTTATATTGATAAGGGATGTATCGGCCCCACCGTGCCCAAGTTAATATGAATTTGTATCTTGGAATCATTTATCATAGTTGGGTAGAGGTCACTATGTAACTGCTTTACTTGTTATTTTCAAGTATTAATAAAACGATAAATGTTAAGTTTTCCATTATTCCGTTATCATATTGTTCTATTTCTTTACCACAATTCATATACGATATCATTTCGTTTTTTGATTCAAATCTCCATTAAAAGATCGTAACTAAAGACAAATATGAATTTGTTTCTAAAACCTCAAATGAACCATTGCTAAGGATCTCTTGTAAAGAGTATAGATTAAAGTTATTCATTATCAAACAGGTTTTTGATTCTTGACTAACACATCTACTTGCAATGGATTGTTATTCATATACTTAATTGAATTAAGTATCTTGAAGCGATAAATTGTTTTGGTAATTAGATTTGTTGGAATTCGTAATTGACCAAAATAACGCAACCACTTCAATGAAAGTTTTAAGACTAAAACGAACAAATGAAGAGAAATCTTCATAAGATTCAACTTTGCTTCTCTAAGTAAAGACTCATTGAATTGAGTGGGAGCATTCTCTTAAACCGTTAAGATGAGGACGAGGTTCAAGAAGTAAAGATTATAATGGAATTGATACAAGGTAAAGTTGTTGAGAATGATAATGCTAAACCTATCAATCCCGACCGTTATAGTTTCCATTGTCTTAAATGTTGGACACGAGAAAGGAAACTACCCCAAATTATTGAAGAATCAACAAGTTAGTTGTGGGACATCTAATGGGACCTTCTTCTTTAAATGTTTATTTGATTAAACATAAAATTTTGCTAATACTACTTCGTCAATATTAGAAACCAGTGGAGGTTTTCATCATTATGTTTGATACATAGGATGATTAGAATATGACGACTAGCAACAATGAAGTCGAGAGAAAGAGTCATTGTGTACTAAATCTAGTTTTTGGGTTTGGAGTTATACTTAATTGTGACTATTAAGTACATAAACTTTAAATGAGAATATAAACTTGTTACGATACAAAAGAGGTTTCACTTTTGTGACCCTATACACCACGATTTGATGTATGGCTAGCCCATTATCAAGGTGAATATATTCTAAACCAAACTAGAATAATATATCATGAAGATGATGCAAGACTCAAAATTGGTAACCCAAGATTAAACCTTAAATTTTGGAATGATTAACGCAAAGAGTTATCGAGTACTCTTGAAACCATTAGATTGTTAATGGTATATGCATATCTTGTATTCAAAGCAAGATGTCTCGTGCCTTTTGGTTGAAAAGGAGATCGAGGTTGCAAATCATTGATCCATAATAGGTTAATCATTTTCTTTTACCAACGATTTAAGTTGATGCTAATATGTTCACTTAATAAGGTAAATAGAGAAATCTTTGAAGAATTTCAAAGAGTTCAAGGAATCACGATTTAGTCGTGATGGGATTATCAAAGTGAAGACTTTGATATAAGCCAAATGAATTGTGATATAGTATCACAAATTAATCTCTCTTAACACGCATTATGGGATAATGTATGGTTGGATAAGAATTCAAACGCTATTCGATAAGGTTTGGACTTCGATCAAGTTACTTTGAGTTACTTGATCCCTTTGGGGATTTTATCATTTTGTCTAAATTATTTTTCCACTAAAACGAATCATATGAGATATGAAATGGTAAGGGTACCATGTTTGTAAGTTTTCACAAGAAACAAATGCTCATTTTTCCCTTTCAATTATCACGAGTACGACGGGTTTGCGGCTCATGAAGCTGTCTTTCTAAAATACAAGTTTATTTCTAGAAGACAGAGTGGGAGAAATTATTCAAGAGCCACAAAGATGTTATGTCGCAAGAAACTGGTCTTTCTTGGCTACATGAGATGTTTTGTGTAAGACGTTGTTTCTTTAAAACCTAGGAGGTTAAATTCGTCATTTGTTAAAATTGATGAATTCATGTTACTTTTAAGAAAGTAAAGAGCTTACAACTTACAAGAGAAATCGTTTGATTCAAGTTGATTACTTCTAGAAAGTAATGAACAAATGACTTACATAAGAGTATTTAAGTCACAACTCAATATAAGGCTTAGAGCCATGAGAATCCGAAATAAAAGGCTTGATTAGTGACAAAGGGTTTTTGCACTAATAATGAGATACTTCAATGCAAGATTGGTTGCAAAGGGTTTTGCACTAATTGAAATGCTTAAGACTATTTGGATCTTCTTAGGGATTGTGTTTCATTATGAGGTTATGAAATACATAGCGAGTGAATCTAAAACCCACTTCTTCAATAGAAGGAATGTATTCAATACATGTCATGAGTTTTATAGATTCTTGCAATCCTAAGATAATGTGAAACTTAAAAGAGGGTCTTAAGTAGGACATCAATGAGTTAGAATCAACTTTTTGATCATGTGATAAAACATTTCTCGATAAGTCGAGAAGTTGTGTTTATACATGAAGTTTAGTGGGAGTTACGGAAATTTTAATTAGTCCGATATGTGGATGACATATTGATCATTAAGAATGATTTAAGACTTTTGGAGTAATATAATACATCTTAAATATCTAGATTTATGTAGATAAATCCACGTGATATTAGCGTCATATAAGAAGTCTTGTGTTGATAAGATTCATGACTAAGTTCAATTAAATTGAACATATTTGATTGATTGCATTTGCTTCCGCTGCCGGATCAATTAAATGAGTATTGATGTATAACACTTCATACACTTTGAGTGTGATGAATTGTTTTCAAAATCGAATTTAAGTAATCTTTACCAAGTAAGCAATAAAGATTATCCTTAAGTGCTTGCAGAAGCATTAAGGCTATGATGCAAAGTGTTTATGATGCAATTTTGTGTAAGGGTGTTACACAAGTGACAATTGACAATTGAGATTGCGCATGGTTTCCGACAAAACCATAATCAAAACACATTAGGATGGTTAAGATACCATTGTGGCAATGTTAATTAAGAAGTAGATTTTCTAGAATCGTTCTAGGCAATAAAGAACAATGAGAGATATTGATAACGGAAATTGAGTACACTTGCAATCATGGGATGTGCAAGAAGGAAGAGTCCCGCACACTGTGAAAACAGTGGGAGCTATTCTTAGGCTAGAGGGCCTATGTCTTGATTGGATCTCGACACCTACTCAGAAAGTTTTGTAATGCAAATGTATACATTACAAAAAAAAACGAGTATGTAGTGAGGTTGAGTAAGGTACAAGAAATTGATAAAACCTACTAACCAAACCCTTCTCAAAGGCTAAACATGATGAGTCATGTCATTTCAATTGAATTGAAATGAACAACTACGTACAAGATCAAATTAGATTATAGAACATGAAATAGTAATCAGGTATTGACTATTCATATGTGATAATCGCATTTGTCATTCGAGTTTTACTTTAAAACTCTTCTATTATACTTTGTTACATCCAAACGGGTTGTAGAGACAATTGAACCCCGTTAAAGTGAACACGGATTAGCATTGTATTCGCCCATAGTCACTTACATGAGGTGACGTCTCGAAGTGACTAGAGTGTGATGCGATTGATGGCAAGTTTAAGTGCCATACAGTCATGTGTGATGACTAGTCGATCACATAGGCAGACTGTTCCTAACACTTTGTCGGGCAGTGACCGCTTATAGAGTTCTGGCAAATTTATAAAGCCTGGTCGTGGCGAGAGCTACTATAGTATTCTAATGAGTCGATTCTTTTAACTAAAGACTATTCGCCTAAGATGGCACAGTTTCAGATTAACTTTGATTTGTGTTACTACGACCTTCGTAAATGGGGTCAAATGGGCATATTTTGGGTTATGATGGTTGTGGCTAGTCGAAGGGAATAAGTGCGATAGGAATTGTCCACCCCCTTGTCAGGGTTAAAACAATATCTCAGGGCCACTCGAGGAGTAATGAACTGGAAATGCGTGGCCACGCTCGGAAGGTATCTATGGTAGATAAATTCGGTCAATCAATTATTCTCCGGATCGAGGAAACCACTCTCGATGTGATCACTTGCAAGTACGACCCGAAAGACACCTTGCATTGAGTGGGAGATAGTAATAGGACAAGAGAATTGGTGACGCACACTTGTCGAGGACAAGTGGGAGATTGTTGGGAAATGTGTCCTCAACAATAGTGCGATCATATGATATATATATAGTCAACTGGTCCACACATATCGGTAATGATTGGCTGGCTAGAGTTTGACATTACTGTCGTGCGACGGTGGTGATCAGTTGATCCCTTGAGGTCACACCTATAGGACGATTCCCTTAATTGAAAAGGTTAATTAGTTGTATACCGATACAGATTAATTAATTCCTTAAAATTGAACAATTCGATTTGTGAGAGAGAATATTGACATCTTATTGTAATGGGATTAAATAAGATTTATTTTAGTAATAAAATGCTTTGTTGCTAAAATTATTTATTGTTTGAGAAACAATAAAGATAAGAATGAATGGTTAATTATAATTACAAGAAGTTGTGAATTATAACTATATGACCCATTTTATTTATGTGATCAAGTATCACTTGTCAATTTGTTGTATGTAATTTAATTAATTCATGAAATGATATTTATGTGATAAATATGCATTAAAATTAATTAATAACATGTAGCATACTACATGTGACATATTGTGTGACAAATGACAAATTGACAAAATAAAATGGTAGTCCATTTTAAGTGAATGGACCGAAAATGGAGGGTGTGTTAGTGGGTTTTGGTTGTTTTATTTTATTTGATAAAATAAACATCATGATGACTACTCTTGACTAGCCTTACAACCTACTCCACTTTCTTACACACCTATATTTTTGATAAGAGAAAAAGAAAAACAATGATGCTCCTTTGGGCTAGAGTTGGGCGGCACACACACTCTTAATTGAGTAGTGTTGGTTGCTTTATCTTTCTCTTACACACTACCATTCAATCAACATGCAAAATGTTCATGAATATTCTCTCTTCTCTCTCCTTAATATTCATCAAAAACATGAGTATTTGATTCAAATTGTTCATATGAATTACTAAGATTACTAGAAGTAGTATATGAGTATTAGTAATAGAATTTAAGGTAAACCACAATATAAACATCTAGTACATGTTAGTTTGTGGGATTAAGGGATAGTTTTGGGTGCAACTAATTGGAGGGCTTCTATTTTGAGGTCATGTATGTTTATCCATTAATGGAAAGCTCAAGAACAAAAGAAAAGGAGATTTCTTTTGTGCCCATAAAACCGATACATCAAATGTAAGAATATGATTTCTTCTCTAATTGTTTTTAATGTTTGCATGCATAAAATCCACTTTTAATTTTATGACAAATTAATTTCGACATATATGAGTATGTTAGTATGTATATAGATCTACATTTCCTTCAATTATTGCTTTTCTTTTTCTCTTATCAAAAATATAGGTGTGTAAGAAAGTGGAGTAGGTTGTAAGGCTAGTCAAGAGTAGTCATCATGATGTTTATTTTATCAAATAAAATAAAACAACCAAAACCCACTAACACACCCTCATGCAAAATGTTCATGAATATTCTCTCTTCTCTCTCCTTAATATTCATCAAAAACATGAGTATTTGATTCAAATTATTCATATGAATTACTAAGATTACTAGAAGTGGTATATGAGTATTAGTAATAGAATTTAAGGTAAACCACAATATAAACATCTAGTACATGTTAGTTTGTGGGATTAAGGGATAGTTTTGGGTGCAACTAATTGGAGGGCTTCTATTTTGAGGTCATGTATGTTCATCCATTAATGGAAAGCTCAAGAACAAAAGAAAAGGAGATTTCTTTTGTGCCCATAAAACCGATACATCAAATGTAAGAATATGATTTCTTCTCTAATTGTTTTTAATGTTTGCATGCATAAAATCCACTTTTAATTTCATGAAAAATTAATTTCGACATATATGAGTATGTTAGTATGTATATAGATCTACATTTCCTTCAATTAGGGTGGAGAAAGTTGTGATATAATACCACGACTTTTCAAGTGTGAATCAAATTCAAGGCTAAGGTATTCTCCACCACGATCGGATCGTAGTGCCTTAATCCTTTTATTCAATTGGTTCTCTACTTCGTTTTGAAATTCCTTGAATTTCTCAAACGCTTCACTCTTATGTTTAATTAAATAGATATACCCATATCTACTTAAATCATCGGTGAAGGTTATGAAGTAGTCATAATTACCACGAGCGGTGATAGTCAATGGTCCACATACATCGGTGTGTATGAGTCCCAATAGCTCACTAGCTCGTGTCCCTTTACCACTAAAAGGATTACGAGTCATTTTGCCAATTAGGCAATATTCGCATGTACCATATGATTGATAATCAAATGGTGTAATCACATTAGTTGAAATTAATCTTTTGATGCGATTCTCGTTTATGTGACCTAATCGACAATGCCAAATGAACGCTTCACTTGGGTCACTTGTTTTGAGTTTCTTTGATTGAATGTTATAAATATCTCTTGTCGGATTTGAGGTCTCTAAAATGTAAATGCCATTGATGGAAGTAGCTTGGCCAATAACCAAATCATTCCTAGAAATAGTACAACAATTGTTCTTAATGGCAAAACAAAAACCGTCCATGTGAAGCATGGCGATTGAAATAATGTTTTTAGAGAGTGTAGGTACATAAAAACAATTATGCAAATACAACTCAAATCCACTTGGCAAAGCTAAAACATAAGTTCCCTTGGATTCGGCCGCTACCCGGGCTCCATTTCCAAGGCGTAGATCCACATCTCCCTTGCCAAGCCTCTCCACATCTCTTAAACCATGTAAATGATTACAAAGGTGAGAACCACAACCGGTATCTAGTACTCATGTCGTAGTGGAAGTATAATTTATATCAATAACATAAATTTCTTTAGGAATTGTACCTTTTGGAGTAATGAGTCCTTCCCTTATATTTCGTAAATACATAGGGCAATTCCTAAGCCAATGTCCCATGCCATAGCAATAATGGCACTCATCATTAACTTGCTTGAAGTTTTTGATTTTCTTTCCGTTCTTCTTGAACCTCTTGCCCTTTGTAGCAAGAACTTGATTGCTAGAGCTCCCACTAGCTTTGGTATCTTTATCTTCCAGAGACAAAGACCCTATAGCTTGCATGAGGTAGTCTTCCTGAGACGGATTCACACGAGGTCTAGTAGTAGTGGGTGGTTTAGAAGAGGTGATGAAATTAAGGTTTCCATCCGAACCTATCCCGAAATGAAGTTCTCTAGTTGTATCGAAATCGTTGTTGGAGCAAATGTCGTCAAGAAATTATTATAATTATTGTTGGAATAATATTAGTTTCACCATAAAAATGACACAAAATAAATTGTATTTTGGCTCTTGAAAATTTCGGTCAAGAGGTGATGTTTTTGTGAGATTTTTATTTCTCTAGAATTATCATAAATTGTAGAGAGTTTTTGGACGATTTTCTTACACTAGAAAAATGGGAAGTATGAATAATTAAAATTTAAAGAGAAGAGTTCTCCTCTCTTTCTTGTGGGAGGCCGAAAAAGAGAGCATTGGGTAGTATGCCCAATGCCTTTTGTTTTTGCTCTTCTCAAAAGCTTAGGCTTGCAAGGCTAGTACTTAGATATCATGATTGTGTTTTCCACTCAAGATAAAAACACAATATATATCTTACACTACCTCCTCATTTTCGGTTTTTAAGCATAAAATGGAGAACCCATTTTATTTTGTGATTTGTCAAATTTGTCACATGTAACATGTTATATGACATGTCACAATGTAATGTATTTTTAACATATTAAAAATCAACATACTCATAAAATATGTCATTTACAAAATCGACTAGTAATTCGTAATTACTTGTACCAAAAATGTTTCCAAATTATAAACTACAACATTCTGTATTTATAATAATTTATTCATTCCGTTTCAATTGTTTCTTTAAACAATAATTTCATCTAAGTAATAAAATAATTCGATTACTTAGACCGTATCTCATTTAATCATATTTACAATAAGATACGTAAATTATACTCACAAAATCATCCGTCAATTTTAAGTAATTTAATTAACTCGTATCGGTATACGATCAATTAAATAATCAATTAAGAGTATTTCCCTATAGGTATGACCTAAGGGGATCAACTGATCACCACCGTCGCACGACAGTAATGTCAAACTCTAGTCAGCCAATCATTACCGATATGTGTGGACCAGTTGACTGTAAAATATTACATCCCACATGTATTCTTAAAATGAGATTTAATAATGATATTTAAATCATGTAATCGCATGCGACGGTGGTGATCAGTTGACCCCCTAGGTCATACCTATAGGGCAACACTCTTAATTGGTTATTTAATTAATCGTATAACGTTACGAGTTAATTAAATTACTTGAAAATTGACGGACGATTTTGGATGTAAAATTTACGTATCATATTGAAATGTGATTAAATAAGATACGGTCTGAGTAATCGAATTGTTTCATTACTCGGATGAAATTATTGTTTAAGGAAACAATCGGAATTGAATGAATTTTTGTAAATACGATTTATAAAGTGGTAAAATATTTTGGCACAAGTAATTATGAAATTACTAAATCAATTTTTTGTATGTGACGTATTTTTATTAATACGTTGATTTTTAATATGTTAAAAATACATAACAAATATATGTGACATATGACATGTAACATATAGACAATTGACAAAAATAATATGGAATCCATATTATGTAAAGTGCCGAAAATTGGAGGAGTTTTAGCTACATATTGTGTTTATATTTTAATTAGTAAACATAATGATTACTAATAAGAGTAGGCATGCAACTCTAGTGTGCATTGTTAAGACAAACAAGGGCATGCATTGGGTGGGTGTTCTTCCCTCATCTTCTCCTCCTACCCGGTTTTCCAAGAGAGCAAGGCAAGAGTTTTGTCTTATTTTTCTACATACACTACTTTGATTTAGTTAGTGTATCATTCCATTATTCCATCATCCAAAAAATAAGATATCTAGAGAGATAAAAAGCTCTCTTCTTATCCCTTCACAAAACCGAAAATAATCAAGTTTTTACATTATTTTTGGGTCAATTTTCTACTTGATTAATATTATACTAGTATTTGTAATATTAATTAAAATTAAGAGGAGCCTTGGGTATAAAGCTTAGGGAGAGATCTTATACTTAGATCTTGTTCATCCATAAGGAAAAGCTCAAGATCAAAAGAGAAAGGTGATCTCTTTTGTGCCCTTAAATCCGAAATCCACAATGTAAGGACATGATTTCTCTTCTATTATATTATTTGTTTGCATGCATAAAATCCGTTTTAATTTTATGACAAATTAATTTAGACATATATGAGTATGTTAATATGTATATGAATCTACATTTCCTTCAATTGGTATCAGAGCCACATATATGTTGAATCTACATTTCCTTCAATAAGATACCCCACCGTGCCCAAGTTAATGTGGTTTTGGATCATGGACACATTTATTCGAAATTTGGATTGAACTCAACAAAAGTATTTGATAAGGGATGTATCGGCCCCACCGTGCCCTTGTCGATGTGTTTTGGGCTATAGATAATTGTTAATGTAATATTATCGACCAAGAGTTCTAAAAGTAGAATCGATTAAACGTTAATCTACCGAGTTGTATTGATAAAGGATGTATCGGCCCCACCGTGCCTAAGTCGATATGAATTTGGGTCTTGGAATCATTTATCTAGTTGGGTAGAGGTCACTAGAAAAATGCATATAACTTGTTTAAATCATACATTTTTACGAGTATTATTAAAACGACAATTGTTTTACTCCTTATATTTTGTTTTGTAGACCACTTCTTTTTCATAACAAATGGCAACACCAACTCCTAATGCTACACCTCTCGCTAGTTCGTCTTGGCTCCGATCCTTTATGGATCGATGTAAACTTGAAAAGAATGGGTCAAATTTCTCCGAATGGGATGCCCAACTCAAATTAGCCGCCGAAGGTGACGACAAGCTTCGTTACCTTACCGAGGCCTCTCCACCCGAACCCTCCACTAGGTCCACCGCGGCCACTAGGGAAGCATATGAGGCTTACCAAAAGGAGTCCGCCGCAATGAAAAATGTCTTGATATTTGCGATGGAGGCGGACCTCCAAAGGAGAGCCTTTAAAATGGGCAATGCTAATGAGATTTACTCCAAACTTGTGACCATGTTTTCACAAACTCCGCGGATCGTCCAATATGAGGCGGCGCGGCATTCTTTGATCTCGACTTCAAAGAGGGCCAAAAGGTTAGCCCTCATGTGCTCAAACTCATGGAGCTTGTCGAGACCTTGAAAATTCAAAAGGTTGAAATCCCCAAAGAACTCATCGTAGATAGGATTCTACACTCCTTGTCCAAAGTCAAGGCATATGTGCAATTCCGGGTGAATTTCAACATGCAAGACAAGGACGTGTCTCTTGAGGAGTTGCACAAGTTACTTGTGCAAGCCGAGAGGGACATGGGGTTAAATGTGAACCCTCCCAAGAATGTGCTTAACATAAGCACAAAGAGTAAGGGGAAGTTCAAGAAGAATGGGAGAAAGGGTAAAAAGCAAGCTCCCACATTCACCAAAGCTAAGTCTTGTGAAGCTAGCACCTCCAAAGTCAAGAAGGGTCCTCTTGATAAGTGCCATTATTGTAATGGCATGGGACATTGGAAAAGAAATTGTTCCAAATACCTTGGTGATATCAAAGCTGGAAAGATCACTCCAAAGAGGTAAATGACTAACCTTCTTTTATGTTTCTAATACAACTATGGTAATGTGATGCAAAGTTGTGATAATGTATCTCCCTTTTTATTGTAAATAGGGCCTCCACCAAGCAAAGACAAAGGAAAGGAAAAGCAAGCATAAGAAACCATGGAGAAGCTAAGGATAGCTTTTATGGAGCTTTGTTTTTCCATTGTCTTAATTTAAGTTGTGTTTTGGATTTTAGAACTTTAAGTTTCCGTGTTCGACATGGAAAAGTATTTTGGATAATGAGTTGTATTTTGGATGATGGTGACTTGGTTTGCAACCCAAGTCACCCGTTTTATCATTTATCCTTTTAATGTTCTAAATTTCATCTTTAAAATGCTTGCGTTTTGAAACATAAGATTATTCACTTAAAGTGATCTAATAGACAAATATAATGACGGGTTTCATTATATGTCCACATGCTTAAGGCTTGTGTATGATCATTTATGAAGCGATTTTGAGTCTATGAACTCTCTTAAAGGTATGTAAATCACCAAGTACACATATGAAATCAATTAGTCTATCTATGAGATAGTTCTCCTTATACTTCAACATCATTAACTTGTGTCTCATATGCTATCTTTGAATGTTTAGGGTATTTATTCTAAAGATAGAGTGGGAGAAAAATGAGGACACAACACACAAGGCAAGATAAAATTGTGTACTTGTGTAAATGAAAATCTACGCGAAAGAAAATGATTTGAATGAAGGTATATCTATTTACATAGTATGCCGAATAGATGAGATCTATGGTCTCAAGTTAATTCTACATGACTAAAGAGACCAAGTGTAGTAAACATAAGAGTATATTCTCAAGATAACTACACGAGGAGACCAAAAGAAAGTTTTGGAGGAGGAGACCAAAAGAAAGTTTTGGAAGAAAATGACTAATGTAAAGTCTAAACAAGTTTTTGACTAAGTTTATGAAGCATTTGACCAATAGTTTCAACCTTGAGATTTACTTAAGAGCCTAAATGAATCATAGTAACATACTAGTTATGATCGAGTTGCAAGGATTGATATACAGATATCCTCAATGGCCAAAGTTTTAACCTCACAAATGTCATTGCTTAACCTCACTATGAAATGGTTAAACATCCTTCCAAAAGGGTATTTGCGAAGGACATATTCTAGATATTGTTTATACTTGAATAATGACATTGCTACACATCATTATGACATGAGTGTGTTGGAGATTTAAAATCTCTTTCCGTAAGGTTAAGATGAGACCACTGCAAAATAGGTATTTTGAAGGGATATGATGGGAACATATATGGTTCTATCTTAATAACTTGGCAATGCAATTTTATATTTCAATTCTTGAATAAATTTCGATTGAGAAGTCAATTTCGAAATGTGCAGAATTGAGTGGGAGTTAGGAAATTCTCATGTGAAGACATGGAATTTAGTGGGAGCTATCATCCTTGAATGTATAAAACTCATTACTCATTAAGGAATGACGAGCTAATACCTTCTTTCATAAAGAAGCCTTTTGAGTTTTTCAATTCTGGATGAAAATGGACAATGATGAATCCAATTACATCAAGGGATGTTGGATTAGTGTTAAGAGATACACATTGTATCAACATTCGCATAGGTTATTCATATAGATGAAAATGGAATTACCATTAGCAGTCATGGTCGTTCATTGAACCTATGAACAGTTGATCTCATGATTATTAGTAACTAATGTTTCCGCCATTAGAATAATCATGTACATGTCCAATTATGAATCATATGCATAAGAGCATGATGATGGATGGTAAGCCATAATAGAAACGTCATGTATTCTCAAGAAGAATCCGATGAGCGATTTCGGTGTTTAACGGAATACTCCATTATGTGATAAGAGGTTGCACATATTGTAGAAAATCCTAGCACATATGAGGATTTAAGAGAATCCCAATTCTTTCAAGCCTAGAAAGAGAAATGAGAAGTTTTTGGAAAGATGCTTGGTTAAATAAGAGGTTATTCAAAAATCAATCTTTCCTAATTAAGCTACGACTTGTGAGAAGTGCTAAGCTAAATAATCTTGTCAATTGTTACAAGATACTACAAAACATATACCTAGTGCATTATGTGTGGATGGAATACTTGATCAGTACAAGTTATATTATTCATCACAAATTCGTTCGTTATGTGATAGTCGATAAGAAAGTTCTTTCAAGTTAAAGAACCGAAACCAAGGTCGTGAACCTTGATGTGTACTCGGTAAGATTCATGCTATGAGAGAGAACATGAATGTGAAGGAGATTGCAAGTGTAAGAAGTTTGAACACATGGACACATGGGATGTTAAACTTCTATTGCAATCAATAAGTGTTTACACTGACTATATACATCACAAAGTTGTAATATGATATTGACTACCCGAGTGTGATGTCGACATTTGTCGTTCGAGTTATTATTAACTCACCTTGTACATTGTTATATCCAAACGGGTTGTAGAGACAATTGAACCCCGTTAAAGTGAACATGGATTAACATTGTATTTGCCCATAGTTACTTATATGAGGTGACGTCTCGAAGTGACTAGAGTGTGATGCGATTGATGGCAAGTTCAAGTGCCATAGAGTCATGTGAGATGACTAGTCGATCACATAGACAGACTGTTAGGAACTTTTTGTCGGGCCTAATGACCGCTTATAGAGTTCTGGCAAATTTATATAGCCTGGTCGTGGCGAGAGCTACTATAGTATTCAAAATGAGTCGATTCTTTTAACTAAAGGCTATTCACCTAAGATGGCACAGTTTCAGATTAACTTTGATTTGTGTTACTACGACCTTCGTAAATGGGGTCAAATGGGCATATTTTAGGTTATGATGGCTGTGGCTAGTCGAAGGGAATGAGTGCGATAGGAATTGTCCACCCCTAGTCAGGGTTATAAAAATATCTCAGGGCCACTCGAGGAGTAATAAACTGGAAATGCGTGGCCACGCTCGGAAAGTATCTATGATAGATAAGTCCGGTCAAACAGTTATTCTCCAGATCGAGGAAACCACTCTCGATATGATCACTTGCAAGTACGACCTGAAAGACGCCTTGCATTGAGTGGGAGATAGTAATAGGACAAGAGAATTGGTGACGCACACTTGTCGAGGACAAGTGGGAGATTGTTGGAATATGTGTCCTCCGACAATAATGCGATCACGACTGTTGATCATGATGATCACACATTTAAATCTCATTATAAAGAATACAATTGGGAAGTAATTTTGTTACTGTCAACTGGTCAAGATATATCGGTAATGATTGGCTGACTAGAGTTTGACATTACTGTCGTGCGACGGTGGTGATCAGTTGACCTCCTAGGTCATACCTATAGGGCAACACTCTTAATTGATTATTTAATTAATCGTATAACGTTACGAGTTAATTAAATTACTTGAAAATTGACGGACGATTTTGGAAGTAAAATTTACGTATCAAATTGAAATATGATTAAATGAGATACGGTCTGAGTAATTGATTGTATCATTTACTCGGATGAAATTATTGTTTAAAGAAACAATCGGAATTGAATGAATTATTATAAATACAATCTGTTGTGATTTATAAATTGGTAAAATATTTTGGCACAAGTAATTATGAAATTACTAAGTCAATTTTTGTATGTGACGTATTTTTATTAATACGTTGATTTTTAATATGATAAAAATACATAACAAATTTATGTCACATATGACATGTGACATATTGACAATTGACAAAAATAATATGGAATCCATATTATATAAAGTGCCGAAAAATTAGAGGAGAATGAGGCTAAAATTGTGTTTACATTTTAAGTGGTAAACATAATGATTAAAAGCAAGTGTAGCCATGCAACCCTATAATACATTGTGAAGACAAATGAGGGCATGCATTGGCTCTCCTCCCTCTCTCCTTGGTCCGGTTTTTTAAGGGTGAAAAACTAATTGTTTTTCTCTTAATTTACCTCATATACAATAATGAAAGATTATTCATTCATTTATTCGTTCTATAATCTAAAATAAGAATTTTAGAGAGATAAAAACTCCCATCTTCTTCCTCCCCAAAAACCGAAATATTTAAGAGTTTATAAATATTTTTGGTTCATTTTTCTACTAATTAATATTATACTAGTTCTTGTAATATTAATTAAATTAAGAGAAAGCCTTGGGTATAAAGTTTAGGGAGAGATCCTACACTTGGATCTTTGTTCTTCCATAAGGGAAAGCTCAAGAACAAGAGAGAAAGGTGATCTCTCTTGTGCCCAATATAACCGAAATCTTCAATGTAAGGACATGATTTCTCCTCTATTTTATATTGTTTGCATGCATAAAATCCACATTTAATTTTATGACAAATTAATTTCGACATATATGAGTATGTTAGTATGTATATGAATCTACATTTCCTTCAATTGGTCTAATTGAAGGAAATGTAGATCTTTATACATACTAACATACTCATATATGTCGAAAATTAATTTGTCATAAAATTAAATACGGATTTTATGCATGCAAACAATATGAAAAATAGAGGAGAAATCATGTTCTTACATTGGTGATTTCGGTTTTATTGGGCACAAAAGAAATCTCCTTTTCTTTTGTTCTTGAGCTTTCCTAAGATGGAAGAACAAGGACTCAAAGGTAGAATCCCTCTCTTTCTTATGGGAGGCCGAAAAAGAGAGCATTGGGTAGTATGCCCAATGCCTTTTGTTTTTGCTCTTCTCAAAAGCTTAGGCTTGCAAGGCTAGTACTTAGATATCATGATTGTGTTTTCCACTCAAGATAAAAACACAATATATATCTTACACTACCTCCTCATTTTCGGTTTTTAAGCATAAAATGGAGAACCCATTTTATTTTGTGATTTGTCAAATTTGTCACATGTAATATGTTACATGACATGTCACAATGTAATGTATTTTTAACATATTAAAAATCAACATACTCATAAAATATGTCATTTACAAAATCGACTAGTAATTCGAAATTACTTGTACCAAAAATGTTTCCAAATTATAAACTACAATATTCTGTATTTATAATAATTTATTCATTCCGTTTCAATTGTTTCTTTAAACAATAATTTCATCTAAGTAATAAAATAATTCGATTACTTAGACCGTATCTCATTTAATCATATTTACAATAAGATACGTAAATTATACTCACAAAATCATCCGTCAATTTTAAGTAATTTAATTAACTCGTATCAGTATACGATCAATTAAATAATCAATTAAGAGTATTTCCCTATAGGTATGACCTAAAGGGATCAACTGATCACCACCGTCGCACGACAGTAATGTCAAACTCTAGTCAGCCAATCATTACCGATATGTGTGGACCAGTTGACTGTAAAATATTACATCCCACATGTATTCTTAAAATGAGATTTAATAATGATATTTAAATCATGTGATCGCACTATTGTTGAGGACACATTTCCCAACAATCTCCCACTTGTCCTCGACAAGTGTGCGTCACCAATTCTCTTGTCCTATTACTATCTCCCACTCAATGCAAGGTGTCTTTCAGGTCGTACTTGCAAGTGATCATATCGAGAGTGGTTTCCTCGATCTGGAGAATAACTGTTTTGACCGGATTTATCCACTCTGGATTCCTTCCGATCGTGGCCACGCATTTCCAGTTCATTACTCCTCGAGTGGCCCTGAGATATTGTTTTAACCCTGACAAGGGGATGGACAATTCCTATCGCACTCATTCCCTTCGACTAGCCACAGCCATCATAACCCAAAATATGCCCATTTGAACCCATTTACGAAGGTCGTAGTAACACAAATCAAAGTTAATCTGAAACTGTGCCATCTTAGGTGAATAGTCTTTAGTCAAAAGAATCGACTCATTAGAATACTATAGCAGCTCTCGCCACGACCAGGCTATATAAATTTGCCAGAACTCTATAAGCGGTCATAAGGCCCGACAAGGTGTTCCTAACATCTGCCTATGTGATCGACTAGTCATCTCACATGACTGTATGGCACTTGAACTTGCCATCAATCGCATCACACTCTAGTCACTTCGAGACGTCACCTCATACAAGTGACTATGGGCGAATACTATGCTAATCCGTGTTCACTTTAACGGGGTTCAATTGTCTCTACAACCCGTTTGGATGTAACAAAGTATAATAAAAGAGTTTTAAAATAAAACTCGAACGACAAATGCGATTATCACACATGAATAGTCAATGCCTGATTACTATTTCATGTTCTATAATCTAATTTGATCTTGTACATAGTTGTTCATTTCAATTCAATTGAAATGACATGACTCATCATGTTTAGCCTTTGAGAAGGCTTTGGTTAGTAGGTTTTATCAATTTCTTGTACCTTACTCAACCTCACTACATACTCGTTTTCCTTTGTAATGTATACATTTGCATTACAAAACTTTCTGAGTACGTGTCAAGATCCAATCAAGACATAGGCCCTCTAGCCTAAGAATAGCTCCCACTGTTTTCACAGTGTGTGGGACTCATCTTTCTTGCACATCTCATGATCGCAAGTGTACTCAATTTCCGTTATAAATATCTCTCATTGTTCTTTATTGCCTAGAACGATTCTAGAAAATCTACTTCTTAATTAACATTGCCACAATGGTATCTTAACCATCCTAGTGTGTTTTGATTATGGTTTTGTCGGAAACCATGCGCAATCTCAATTGTCAATTGTCACTTGTGTAACACCCTTACACAATATTGCATCATAAACACTTTGCTTTACTTCCTTAATGCTTCTGCAAGCACTTAAGGGTAATCTTTATAGCTTACTTGGTAAAGATTACTTAAATTCGATTTTTGAAAACAATTCATCATACTCAAAGCATATGAAGTGTTATACATCATTTCTTTTTAACTGATTCGGCAGCGGAAGCAAATGAAATCAATCAAATATGTTCAATTTAATTGAACTAGTCATGAATCTTATCAACATAAGACTTCTTACTGACGCTAATATCATGTGGATTTATCTTCATAAATCCGGATATTCAAGATGTATTATAATACTCCAAAAGTCTTAAATCATTCGCAATGATCAATATGTCATCCACATATCGGACTAATTAAAATTTCCGTAACTCCCACTAAACTCCATGTATAAACACAACTTCTCGACTTATCGAGAAATGTTTTATCACATGATCAAAATGTTGATTCTAACTCATTGATGTCCTACTTAAGACCCTCTCTCAAGTTTCACATTATCTTAGGGTTGCAAGAATCTATAAAACTTATGACATGTATTGAATACATTGCTTCTATTGAAGAAGTGGGTTTTAGATTCACTTGCTGTGTATTTCATAACCTTATAATGAAACACAATCCCTAAGAAGATCCAAATAGACTTAAGCATTTCAATTAGTGCAAAACCCTTTGTCACTAATCAAGCCTTTTATTTCGGATTTTCATAGCTCTAAGCCTTGTATTGAGTTGTGACTTAAACACTCTTATGTAAGTCCTTTGTCGATTACTTTCCAGAAGTAATCAACTTGAATCAAACAATTTCTTTTGTAAGTTATAAGCTCTTTACTTTCTTAAAAGTAGCATGAATTCATCATTTTTAACAAGTGACGAATTTAACCTCCTAGGTTTTGAAGAAACAACGTCTTACACAAAACGTCTCATGTAGCCAAGAAAGACCAGTTTCTTGTGACATAACATTTTTTTTTGTGGCATTCTTTGTGGCTCTTGAATAATTTCTCCCACTCTGTCTTCTAAAAATAAACTTGTATTTTAGAAAGACAGCTTCACGAGCCACAAACCCGGTGTACTCGTGATAATTGAAAAGGGAAAAAATAAGCATTTGTTTCTTGTGAAAACTTACAAACATGGTACCCTTACCATTTCATATCTCATATGATTCGATTTAGTGGAAAAATAATTTAGACAAAAATGATAAAATCCCCAAAAGGTTCAAGTAACTCAAAGTAACTTGATTGAAGTCCAAACCATATCGAATAGCGTTTGATTTCTTATCCAATCACACATTATTTCATAATGCGTGCTAAGAGAGATTAATTTGTGATACTATATCACATTTCCTTTGGCTTATATCAAAGTCTTCACTTTGATAATTCCATCACGACTAAATCGTGATTCCTTGAACTCTTTGAAATTCTTCAAAGATTTCTCCTTTTACCTTATTAAGTGAACATATTAGCGTCAACTTATATCGTTGGTAAAAGAAAATGATCAACCTATTTTGGATCGATGATATACAACCTCGATCTCCTTTTCAACCAAAAGGCACGAGACATCTTGCTTTGAATACAAGATACGCATATACCATTAACAATCTAATGGTTTCAAGAGTACTCGATAACTCTTTACGTTCATCTTTTCAAAATTTAAGGTTTAATCTTGGGTTACCAATTTGAGTCTTACATCATCTACATGATATATATTATACTAGTTTGGTTTAGAATATAATCACCTTGATAATGGGCTAGCCATACATCAAATCGTGGTGTATAGGGTCACAAAAGTGAAAACCTCTTTTGTCTCTTAACAAGTTTATATTCTTATTTAGAGTTTATGCACTTAATAGTCACAATTAAGTACCACTTTAAATCCAAAAACTAGATTGAGTACACAATTACTCTATCTCTTGACTTCATTGTTGCTAGTCGTCATATTCTAATCATCCTATGTGTCAAACATAATGATGAAAACCACCACCGGTTTCTAATATTGACGAAGTAATACTAGCAAAATTATGTTTAATCAAATAAACATTTAACGAAGAAGGTCCCATTAGATGTCCCACAACTAACTTGTTGATTCTTCAATAATTTGGGGTAGTTTCCTTTCTTGTGTCCAACATTTAGGACAATGGAAACTTTATCGGTCGGGATTGATAGGTTTAGTATCGTCATTCTCAACAACTTTACCTTTAACATTACCTTGTATCAATTCCATTATAATCCTTACTTCTTGAACCTCGTTCTCATCTTAACGGTTTAAGAGAATGCTCCCACTTAATTCAATGAGTCTTTGCTTTGAAGAGCAAAATTGAATTCATGAAGATTCACTCTTCATTTGTTCGTTTTAGTCTTAAAACTTTCATTGAAGTGGTTGCGATATTTTGGTCAATTACGAATTCTTGACAAAACTAATTACCAAAACAATTTATCGCTTCAAGGTACTTAATTCAATTAAGCATATGAAACATAATCCATTGTAAGTAGAAGTGTTAGTCAAGAATCAAAAACCTGTTTGATAATGAATAACTTTAATCTATACTCTTTACAAGAGATCCTTAGCAATGGTTCGTTTGAAGTTTTAGAAGCAAATTCAAATTTTGTCTTTAGTTACGATGTTTTAATGGAGATTCGTTATCAAAATCGAAATGATATCGTATATGAATTGTGGTAAAGAAATAGAACAATATAAAAATGGAATAGTGGAAAACTTAACATTTATCGTTTTATAAATACTTGAAATAACAAGTATAGCATTTACATAGTGACCTCTACCCAACTATGATAAATGATTCCAAGACCCAAATTCATATTGACTTAGGCACGGTGGGGCCGATACATCCTTTATCAATATAACTCGGTGGATTAACGTTTAATCAATTCTACTTTTAGAACTCTTGGTCGATAATATTACATTAACAATTATCTTTAGCCCAAAACACATTCGACAAGGGCACGGTGGGGCCGATACATCCCTTATCAAAAACTTTTGTTGAGTTCAATCCAAGTTTCGAATAAATGTGTCCATGATCCAAACCCACATTAACTTGGGCACGGTGTGGCCGATACATCCCTTATCAACATGAATTCGGTGGATTAACATTCATCACCCACTTCCCCTACGTAACAAGGTTTGTACCCCGGTGGGGCCGAGCGCACTCCCTCGCGAAATAGGTTTTCATGGTTTCTACTATTTGGTAAGGCTATGTCTCACTTAATTGTTTTAGCGAGAGGTCATGTCAATTTATTATCTATCACGTTTTAAGTGAACTAAAGCGGTGAACTACGATAATTTTAATTGGCACGGTCGATGAACTCGATAAAATAGGATGCATGTTTTAGTTATGGCGATTTAGCGATGCATGCGACATAAAATAAAATGCAAGCATAAAAAATAAATAAATCCTAGTATGGCCTTTCCTAAAATAGAAAAACTATTTAACTATTACATATTCGGAAACCAACTCCATTGGTCCCTTGAACTTCGGTTGTGGCACGCATCTCGAGGTAACACCGTCTTTATGTATCGCCATTCTTGAAGAAATCCGTCTTTGGGAACTCCGGAATGAATAAAATTACATAATAAATTACATAATTTCCTATTATACATTTGTAACTAAAATAAAAAATAAATCTATTAAATTACAAAACGGTGATACGAGATCACAATAAAATTACAACCGAATCGATATTCCCATACATTTCGGGAAATACCAATTAAAATCTAAGGCCATACTAAGTAAAATTACATAATTCAAAATTACATAAATTAAAATTATGACAATCATAAAGGAAAAATGCAGCATTATAATATGTATGAACATGCTCAATTTTATGCTAAATCGCCTTTAATTAGCCAATATCGTATATTACTCGGTTTTTACGGATTTGCGTGATTTCAACATTTTATAATCACAAAAATACATAAACTCATATTTATGCATAAGTTAATTACCCTAACCTCTTAGGACTCAAAATTTAGTCTTCACTAATAATTTGACCATAATTAACCCAAATTTACAAAATTGTTCATAAAAGGACCAAAAATTACAAAAATAAGCCATAAACTTAAAATAAATCACAAAATTTCAAATAAATTCAAAATTTGAAATTTAAATTCATGAACATTCTGGAAAAATACCATGACACTCATAATGTTCAAAATCTTAGGTTAAAAATTTCGAAATTTTTCCGGAAAAACAATGTTGCGGTTTATCGATTTTTAATAAAATAATCATAAAAACATGGAAAAATTATTTTCACTAACTTTTCAATTTTAGATCTGAAAAACATAATAAAATGCAACATTAGACGTTTTTCCTAAGTCATAGATTATGTTTTATTAATTTTCCACTAATAATGTCACTATTTATGCTATTTTTTTTCAAAAATCCATAAATCATGCAAAAAGACTTTTTTATAGCCAATTATTTTACACACATCTTGTAAAATTGCATGTGACAACATATTAATTTTCTATGACCAGATTCGAAATTTAACTCATATTAACCTATTTTTCACCTAAATCCGAATTTAATAATGAAAAATTCATTTTTCGAGCATAACAAGTCCAAAAATTATGAAAATTCACAGGTTATCTCAAAATAATATATGTGACAACATATCCAAAAATCAACTGAAAATTCGAAGTATAGCTAATTTTAGACCAAAAATGACATTTTTACTCATAAAATCATATTTAAATGCCATTATTGTATAATATAAACAATAAAAATCCGTAAAATTAACCAAAATATCCTAAAACATTTTAGGACCAGAAATATTAACATGCATGAATTAATTTCGTGATATATCATAATAACACAAATTTTACAAGTTTTATTTGTTATTCTTATAACTCGGAAAAACTTTTAACCGATTTGCATGCAAACAACCGTGGCTCTTGATACCGATTGAAGGAAATGTAGATTCATATACATATAAACATACTCATATATGTCTAAATTAATTTGTCATAAAATTAAAACGGATTTTATGCATGCAAACAAATAATATAATAGAAGAGAAATTATGTCCTTACATTGTTGATTTCGGATTTAAGGGCACAAAAGAGATCACCTTTCTCTTTTGATCTTGAGCTTTTCCTTATGGATGAACAAGATCTAAGTATAAGATCTCTCCCTAAGCTTTATACCCAAGGCTTCTCTTAATTTTAATTAATATTACAAATACTAGTATAATATTAATCAAGTAGAAAATTGAACCAAAATATTTATAAAACACTTATATATTTCGGTTTTATGGAGGGAGAAATAGAGAGCTTTTTATCTCTCTAGACTACTAATTTTGGATGAATGAAATAAGAATAAATTCACTAACATATTTTAGGGTAATATTAGGTAAAATTAGATGAAAAACCAATGATGGTTTTTGTCATCAAAAACCGGGTGGAGGGGGGCTTTATGGGTGAGCCAATGCATGAAATTGTTGCTCTTAACAATGTTCATAGGCTTGCATGGCTAGACCATTAGGCAATCATTATGTTTACTTAATAAATTAATCAACACAATATTACCCTAATACCCCACTAATTTCGGTACAATCATAATATGGAGTCCATATTATTTTTGTCAATTTCTCAATATGTAATATGTCACATGTAACATAAATTTGTTATGTATTTTTGACATATTAAAAATCAACGTATTAATAAAATACGTCACATACAACAAATTGATTTAGTAATTTCATAATTACTTGTGCCGAAATATTTTACCAATTTATAAATCGTATTTACAAAAAATTCATTCAATTCCGATTGTTTCCTTAAACAATAATTTCATCCGAGTAATGAAACAATTCAATTACTCCGACCGTATCTCATTTAATCACATTTCAATTTGATACGTAAATTTTACTTCCAAAATCGTCCGTCAATTTTCAAGTAATTTAATTAACTCGTAACATTATACGATTAATTAAATAATCAATTAAGAGTGTTGCCCTATAGGTATGACCTAGGGGGTCAACTGATCACCACCGTCACACGACAGTAATGTCAAACTCTAGTCAGCCAATCATTACCGATATATGTTGACCAGTTGACAGTAACAAAATTACTTCCCAATTGTATTCTATATAATGAGATTTAAACATGTGATCATCATGATCAACAGTAATTATGAAATTACTAAATCAATTTGTTGTATGTGACGTATTTTATTAATACGTTGATTTTTAATATGTTAAAAATACATAACAAATTTATGTTACATGTGACATGTTACATATTGAGAAATTGACAAAAATAATATGGACTCCATATTATGATTGTACCGAAATTAGTGGGGTATTAGGGTAATATTGTGTTGATTAATTTATTAAGTAAACATAATGATTGCCTAATGGTCTAGCCATGCAAGCCTATGAACATTGTTAAGAGCAACAATTTCATGCATTGGCTCACCCATAAAGCCCCCCTCCACCCGGTTTTTGATGACAAAAACCATCATTGGTTTTTCATCTAATTTTACCTAATATTACACTAAAATATGTTAGTGAATTTATTCTTATTTCATTCATCCAAAATTAGTATTCTAGAGAGATAAAAAGCTCTCTATTTCTCCCTCCATAAAACCGAAATATATAAGTGTTTTATAAATATTTTGGTTCAATTTTCTACTTGATTAATATTATACTAGTATTTGTAATATTAATTAAAATTAAGAGAAGCCTTGGGTATAAAGCTTAGGGAGAGATCTTATACTTAGATCTTGTTCATCCATAAGGAAAAGCTCAAGATCAAAAGAGAAAGGTGATCTCTTTTGTGCCCTTAAATCCGAAATCAACAATGTAAGGACATGATTTCTCTTCTATTATATTATTTGTTTGCATGCATAAAATCCGTTTTAATTTTATGACAAATTAATTTAGACATATATGAGTATGTTTATATGTATATGAATCTACATTACTCATATACAATTAATCCGAAAAAGAGAGCATTGGGTAGTATGCCCAATGCCTTTTGTTTTTGCTCTTCTCAAAAGCTTAGGCTTGCAAGGCTAGTACTTAGATATCATGATTGTGTTTTCCACTCAAGATAAAAACACAATACATATCTTACACTACCTCCTCATTTTCGGTTTTTAAGCATAAAATGGAGAATCCATTTTATTTTGTAATTTGTCAAATTTGTCACATGTAACATGTTACATGACATGTCACAATGTAATGTATTTTTAACATATTAAAAATCAACATACTCATAAAATATGTCATTTACAAAATCGACTAGTAATTCGTAATTACTTGTACCAAAAATGTTTCCAAATTATAAACTACAACATTCTGTATTTATAATAATTTATTCATTCCGTTTCAATTGTTTCTTTAAACAATAATTTCATCTAAGTAATAAAATAATTCGATTACTTAGACCGTGTCTCATTTAATCATATTTACAATAAGATACGTAAATTATACTCACAAAATCATCCGTCAATTTTAAGCAATTTAATTAACTCGTATCGATACCAATTGAAAGAAATGTAGATCTATATACACTAACATACTCATATATGTCTTAATTAATTTGTCATAAAATTAAATATGGATTTTATGCATGCAAACAAATAAACAAAAAGGGAAGAAATCATATTCTTACAATGGGTATTTCGGTTTATATGGGCACAAAAGAGATCTCCTTCTCTTTTGTTCTTGAGCTCTCCAAATGGAAGAACAAGGATTCAAATGTAGAATCCCTCCCAAAAGCATATACCCAAGGAATACATCTTAATAACCAATATTATTTAGATCTAATAATAATATTAGTTTTTGCTATAAAATTGATACAAAATAAATTGTATTTATGCTCTTGAAAATTTCGGTCAAGAGATGGAGTAATATTGTGAGTTTATTTCTCTAGAATTATCATAAATTGTAGAGAGTTTTTGATGAATTTTCTTACACTAGAAAATTAGATGGGAAGAATGAATAATAATGAAAGAGAAAAAGCTCTTCTCTTCTTGTGGAGTGGCCGAAAAAATGCATTGGGTAGTATGCCCAATGCATTTCATTTTTGCTCTTCTCTAAAAGTAGGTGTGCATGGCTACTATTTAGATATGATAATTGTGTTTTCCACTCAAGATAAAAACACAATACATATCTTACACTCCCTCCTCATTTTCGGTTTTTAGGCATAAAATGGAGAATCCATTTTATTTTTGTCATTTGTCAAATTTGTCACATGTAACATGTTACATGACATGTCACAATGTAATGTATTTTTAACATATTAAAAATCAACATACTCATAAAATATGTCATTTACAAAATCGACTAGTAATTCGTAATTACTTGTACCAAAAATGTTTCCAAATTATAAACTACAACATTAAAGTATTTATAATAATTTATTCATTCCGTTTCAATTGTTTTCATAAACAATAATTTCATCTAAGTAATAAAATAAATCGATTACTTAGACCGTGTCTCATTTAATCATATTTACAATAAGATACGTAAATTATACTCACAAAATCATCCGTCAATTTTAAGCAATTTAATTAACTCGTATCGATATACGACCAATTAAATAATCAATTAAGAGTATTTCCCTATAGGTATGACCTAAGGGGATCAACTGATCACCACCGTCGCACGACAGTAATGTCAAACTCTAGTCAGCCAATCATTACCGATATGTGTGGACCAGTTGACTGTAAAATATTACATCCTAGATGTATTCTTAAAATGAGATTTAATAATGATATTTAAATCATGTGATCGCACTATTGTTGAGGACACATTTCCCAACAATCTCCCACTTGTCCTCGACAAGTGTGCGTCACCAATTCTCTTGTCCTATTACTATCTCCCACTCAATGCAAGGTGTCTTTCAGGTCGTACTTGCAAGTGATCATATCGAGAGTGGTTTCCTCGATCTGGAGAATAACTGATTAACCGGATTTATCTATCATAGATACCTTCCGAGCGTGGCCACACATTTCCAGTTCATTACTCCTCGAGTGGCCCTGAGATATTGTTATAACCCTGACAAGGGGGTGGACAATTCCTATCGCACTTATTCCCTTCGACTAGCCACATCCATCATAACCCAAAATATGCCCATTTGACCCCATTTACGAAGGTCGTAGTAACACAAATCAAAGTTAATCTGAAACTGTGCCATCTTAGGCGAACAGTCTTTAGTCAAAAGAATCGACTCATTAGAATACTATAGCAGCTCTCGCCACGACCAGGCTATATATAAATTGCCGTAACTCTATAAGCGGTGGCCATAAGGCCCGACAAAGTGTTCCTAACGATCCGCCTATGTGATCGACTAGTCATCTCACATGACTGTATGACACTTGAACTTGCCATCAATCGCATCACACTCTAGTCACTTCGAGACGTCACCTCATACAAGTGACTATGGGCGAATACAATGCTAATCCGTGTTCACTTTAACGGGGTTCAATTGTCTCTAAAACCCGTTTGGATGTAACAAAGTATAATAAAAGAGTTTTAAAATAAAACTCGAACGACAAATGCGATTATCACACATGAATAGTCAATGCCTGATTACTATTTCATGTTCCATAATCTAATTTGTTCTTGTACGTAGTTGTTCATTTCAATTCAATTGAAATGACATGACTCATCATGTTTAGCCTTTGAGAAGGCTTTGGTTAGTAGGTTTTATCAATTTCTTGTACCTTACTCAACCTTACTACATACTCGTTGTCCTTTGTAATGTATACATTTGCATTACAAAACTTTCTGAGTACGTGTCGAGATCCAATCAAGACATAGGCCCTCAAGCCTAAGAATAGCTCCCACTGTTTTCACAGTGTGCGGGACTCATCCTTCTTGCACATATCATGATTGCAAGTGTACTCAATTTCCGTTATCAATATCTCACATTGTTCTTTATTGCCTAGAACGATTCTAGAAAATCTACTTCTTAATTAACATTGCCACAATGGTATCTTAACCATCCTAATGTGTTTTGATTATGGTTTTGTCGGAAACCATGCGCAATCTCAATTGTCAATTGTCATTTGTGTAACACCCTTACACAAAATTGCATCATAAACACTTTGCTTTTCTTCCTTAATGCTTCTGTAAGCACTTAAGGGTAATCTTTATGGCTTACTAGGTAAAGATTACTTGAATTCGATTTTGAAAATAATTCATCATACTCAAAGTATATGAAGTGTTATACATCATTTCCTTTTAATTGATTTGGTAGCGGAAGCAGATGGAATCAATCAAATATGTTCAACTAGGTTGAACTAGTCATGAATCTTATTAACATAAGACTTCTTATTGACGCTAATATCACGTGGATTTATCTTCATAAATCTAGATATTAAAGATGTATTATATTACTCCAAAAGTCTTAAATCATTCTCAATGATCAATATGTCATCCACATATCGGACTAATTAAAAATTCCGTAACTCCCACTAAACTCCATGTATAAACACAACTTCTCGACTTATCGAGAAATGTTTTATCACATGATCAAAATGTTGATTCCAACTCATTGATGTCCTACTTAAGATTCTCTCTTAAGTTTCACATTATCTTAGGATTGCAAGAATCTATAAAACTTATGACATGTATTGAATACATTCCTTCTATTGAAGAAGTGGGTTTTAGATTCACTTGCTGTATGCATATCCTCATAATGAAACACAATCCCTAAGAAGATCCAAATAGACTTAATCATTTCAATTAGTGCAAAACCCTTTGCAACTAATCTTGCATTGAAATATCTCTTTATTAGTGCCAGACCCTTTGTCACTAATCAAGCCTTTTCGTTTCGGATTTTCATGGCTCTAAGCCTCGGTAATGAGTTGTGACTTTAAACACTCTTATGTAAGTCATATGTTCATTACTTTCTAGAAGTAATCAACTTGAATCAAACAATTTCTTTTTGTAAGTTATAAACTCTTTACTTTCTTAAAAGTAGCATGAATTCATCATCTTTAACAAGTGACGAATTTAACCTCCTAGGTTTTAAAGAAACAATGTATAATGTCTTACACAAAACGTCTCATGTAGCCAAGAAAGACCAGTTTCTTGCGACATAACATTCTCTGTGGCATTCTTTGTGGCTCTTGAATAATTTCTCCCACTCTGTCTTCTAAAAATAAACTTGTATTTTAGAAAGACAGCTTCATGAGCCGCTAACCCGTCGTGCTCGTGATAATTGCAAGGGAAAAATGAGCATTTGTTTCTTGTGAAAAACTTACAACCATGGTACCCTTACCATTTCATATCTCATATGATTCGATTTAGTGGAAAAATAATTTAGACAAAAATGATAAAATCCCCAAAAGGATCAAGTAACTCAAAGTAACTTGATTGAAGTCCAAACCATATCGAATAGCGTTTGATTTCTTATCCATCCACACATTATTTCATAATGCGTGCTAAGAGAGATTAACTTGTGATACTATATCACATTTCCTTTGGCTTATATCAAAGTCTTCACTTTGACAATCCCATCACGACTTAAATCGTGATTCCTTGAACTCTTTGAAATTCTTCAAAGATTTCTCTATTTACCTTATTAAGTGAACACATTAGCGTCAACTTAAATCTTTGGTAAAAGAAAATGATCAACCTATTTTGGATCAATGATTTACAACCTCAATCTCCTTTTCAACCAAAAGGCACGAGACATCTTGCTTTGAATACAAGATACGCATATACCATTAACAATCTAATGGTTTCAAGAGTACTCGATAACTCTTTGCGTTCATCATTCCAAAATTTAAGGTTTAATCTTGGGTTACCAATTTGAGTCTTGCATCATCTTCATGATATATCGTTTTAGTTTGGTTTAGAATATTATCACCTTGATAATGGGCTAGCCATATATCAAATCGTGGTGTAAAGGGTCACAAAAGTGAAACCTCTTTTGTATCTTAACAAGTATGTATTCTTATTTAGAGTTTATGTACTTAATAGTCACAATTAAGTGCAACTCCAAACCCGAAAACTAGATTGAGTACACAATGACTCTATCTCTCGATATCATTGATGCTAGTCGTCATATTCTAATCATTCTATGTATCAAGTACAACGATGTAAACCACCACCGGTTTCTAATATTGACGAAGTAATACTAGCAAAATTTATGTTTAATCAAATAAACATTTAACGAAGAAGGTCCCATTAGATGTCCCACAACTAACTTGTTGATTCTTTAATAATTTGGGGTAGTTTCCTTTCTCGTGTCTAACATTTAAGACAATGGAAACTTTATCGGTCGGGATTGATAGGTTTAGTATCGTCATTCTCAACAACTTTACTTTTAACATAACCTTGTATCAATTCCATTCTAATTTTACTTCTTTAACCTCGTCCTCATCTTAACGGTTTAAGAGAATGCTCCCACTCATTTCAATGAGTCTTTGCTTTGAGAAGCAAAATTAAGTTCATGAAGATTACTCTTCATTTGTTCGTTTTAGTCTTAAAACTTTCATTGAAGTGGTTGCGTTATTTTGGTCAATTACGAATTCTGACAAAACTAATTACCAAAACAATTTATTGTTTCAAGGTACTTAATTCATTTAAGTACATGAAAAACAATCCATTGTAAGTAGATGTGTTAGTCTAGAATCAAAAACCTGTTTGATAATGACTAACTTTAATCTATACTCTTTACAAGAGATCCTTAGCAATGGTTCATATGAGGTTTTAGAAGCAAATTCATATTTGTCTTTAGTTACGATGTTTTAATGGAGATTTGTATCAAAATCGAAATGATATCGTATATGAATTGTGGTAAAGAAATAGAACAATATAAAAATGGAATAGTGGAAAACTTTAACATTTATCGTTTTATTAATACTTGAAAAACAAGTATAGCATTTACATAGTGACCTCTACCCAACTATGATAAATGATTCCAAGACCCAAATTCATATTGACTTAGGCACGGTGGGGCCGATACATCCTTTATCAATATAACTCGGTGGATTAACGTTTAATCGATTCTACTTTTAGAACTCTTGGTCGATAATATTACATTAACATTTATCTTTAGCCCAAAACACATCCGACAAGGGCACGGTGGGGCCGATACATCCCTTATCAAAAACTTTTGTTGAGTTCAACCCAATTTTCGAATAAATGTGTCCATGATCCAAATCCACATCAACTTGGGCACGGTAGGGCCGATACATCCCTTATCAACATGAATTCGGTGGATAGACATTTATCACCCACTTCCCCTACGTAACAAGGTTTGTACCCCGGTGTGGCCGAGCGCACTCCCTCACGAAATAGGTTTTCATGGTTTCTACTATTTGGTAAGGCTAAGTCTCAATTGTTTATTTTAGCGAGAGGTCATGTCAATTTATTATCTATCACGTTTTAAGTGAACTAAAGCGGTGAACTACGATAATTATAATTGACACGGTCGATATACACGATTAAAAGATGATGCATGTTTTTGTTATGGCGATTTAGCGATGCATGTGACATAAAATAAACGGTTTTTTCCCATGGTACCCTCAAACTTTGACAGATTACACATGGTACCCCTCCTTTTAACTTTCTACATATAGTACCCCTGTATTTACGTTTTTCTTTCCCAGAATACCCCTAGTCAAACTTCCGTCATCACTCCGTTAGATTTTTGACTAATGACCTTTTTTTTTGTTATTTAATTCACTAATTATACATAAATCACAAACCCACTTCTTTTGTCTCTTTCGTTATGCTGCAAACTCAATCAACAATTTCCATACTTTAATCTAATAGCCATTTAATCCACCATGAAAACCCATGTTATCACCTCCAGTTTCAATTCTCATTTAACAAAACACCATTGCCATATTCTTTGTCTGAAAACCCGACATCGGAACCGAGTCAACAAGCAACCAACTTTTCACCATCGTCACTACCATTCAACCACCAGCTGCTCCTCCGTTTCCGTCTCCATCCAACGCGGCCTCGAAATCAAGCCACCAAGACTCGTGCCCATCAACAAGCACCAGCAATCAACAACTTCGCCAGCACCACATCACTATCAATCACCATTACCGTCAATTACCAACCACCTCCTTCTAATTCCAGATCCCGACCACCGTCAACGACCAATTCAACCATTCACCTCAATTCATCACCTGCTCCACGCACCTCTGTCTACACCGATGAGCAGCCCAGAAATGAACCCAGATCGAGTCACCATGACTCGATTGCGGCATCGAAACCCGAGTTGAATTTGCAGTCGATGCTTTTAAGGAAGGAGGAAGAAGAAATCAAGAAGGAAATCAGATCTGAAAAAAATTTCACCAAAAAAAATAGAAAGACGACGGTTGTGGACTGGTTTGCCGACATCGGCAAGGTGGTGGATGTGTGGTGGCGTCAGCGTGGTAGTCGTCGAAAGCATGACAAGTGGTGGGAGCTATGAAGATTATGATGGTGATTGGTATGGTGGTGGGTGAAAGAGGAGGATGGTTGGGGTGATTTTGAAGATGATGATGAGTGGTTTGGGGATTTAGTTATTAAAATTAGTTAATTGTATAAATTAAGGAGTTACTTCGTATGTATTATTAGTGTATTAAATAACCAAAAAAAGGGGTAATTAGTCAAAAAAACTAACGGAGTGATGACAGAAGTCTGGCTAGGGGCATTCTCGAAAAGAAAAACGGAAATACAGGGGTACCATATGTAGAAAGTTAAAAGGAGGGGTACCATGTGTAATCTGTCAAAGTTCGAGGGTACCATGGGAAAAAACCGTAAAATAAAATGCAAGCATAAAAATAAATAAATCCTAGTATGGCCTTTCCTAAAATAGAAAAACTATTTAACTATTACATATTCGGAAACCAACTCCATTGGTCAGTTGAACTTCGGTTGTGGCACGCATCTCGAGGTAACACCGTCTTTATGTATCGCCATTCTTGAAGAAATCCGTCTTTGGGAACTCCGGAATGAATAAAATTATATAAAAATTACATAATTTCCTATTATACATTTGTAACTAAAATAAAATAAATCTATTAAATTACAAAACGGTGATACGAGATCACAATAAAATTACAACCGAATCGATATTCCCATACATTTCGGGAAATACCAATTAAAATCTAAGGCCATACTAAGTAAAATTACATAAATTCAAAATTACATAATCATAAAGGAAAAATGCAGCATTATAATATGTATGAACATGCTCAATTTTATGCTAAATCGCCTTTAATTAGCCAATATCGTATATTACTCGGTTTTTACGGATTTGCGTGATTTCAACATTTTGTAATCACAAAAATACATAAACTCATATTTATGCATAAGTTAATTACCCTAACCTCTTAGGACTCAAAATTTAGTCTTCACTAATAATTTGACCATAATTAACCCATATTTACAAAATTGTTCATAAATGGACCAAAAATTACAAAAATAAGCTATAAACTTCAAATAAATCACAAAATTTCAATTAAATTCAAAATTTGAAATTTAAACTCATGAACATTCTGGAAGAATACCATGACACTCATAATGTTCAAAAACTTAGGTTAAAAATTTCGAAATTTTTCCGGAAAAACAATGTTGCGGTTTATCGATTTTTAATAAAATAATCATAAAAACATGGAAAAATTATTCTCATTAACTTTTCAATTTTAGATCTGAAAAATATAATAAAATGCAACATTAGACGTTTTTCCTAAGTCATAGATTATGTTTTATTAATTTTCCACTAATAATGTCACTATTTATGCTATTTTTCTTCAAAAATCCATAAATCATGCAAAAAGACTTCTTTATAGCCAATTATTTTACACACATCTTGTAAAATTGCATGTGACAACATATTAATTTTCTATGACCAGATTCGAAATTTAACTCATATTAACCTATTTTTCACCTAAATCTGAATTTAATAATGAAAAATCCATTTTTCGAGCATAACAAGTCCAAAAATTATGAAAATTTACAGGTTATCTCAAAATAATATATGTGACAACATATCCAAAAATCAACCCAAAATTCGAAGTATAGCTAATTTTAGACCAAAAATGACATTTTTACTCATAAAATCATATTTAAATGTCATTATAGTATAATATGAACAATAAAAATCCGTAAAATTAACCAAAATATCCTAAAACATTTTAGGACCAGAAATATTAACATGCATGGATTAATTTCGTGATATATCATAATAACACAAATTTTACAAGTTTTATTTGTTATTCTTAAAACTCGGAAAAACTTTTAACCGATTTGCATGCAAACAACCGTGGCTCTTGATACCGATTGAAAAAATATTTTTCCCATGCATAAAATCGATAAACCGCAACATTTTATGACAAATAATATAAATTATTGTTGGAATATGTAGATTTTAACATACTTCAAAGAGGGCCAAAAGGTTAGCCCTCATGTGCTCAAACTCATGAAGCTTGTCGAGACCTTGAAAATTCAAAAGGATGAAATCCCCAAAGAACTCATCGTAGATAGGATTCTACACTCCTTGTCCAAAGTCAAGGCATATGTGCAATTCCGAGTGAATTTCAACATGCAAGACAAGGACGTGTCTCTTGAGGAGTTGCACAAGTTACTTGTGCAAGCCGAGAGGGACATGGGGTTAAATGTGAACCCTCCCAAGGATGTGCTTAACATAAGCACAAAGAGTAAGGGGAAGTCCAAGAAGAATGGGAGAAAGGGTAAAAAGCAAGCTCCCACATTCACCAAAGCTAAGTCTTGTGAAGCTAGCACCTCCAAAGTCAAGAAGGGTCCTCTTGATAAGTGTCATTATTGTAATGACATGGGACATTGGAAAAGAAATTGTTCCAAATACCTTGGTGATATCAAAGCTGGAAAGATCACTCCATTAGGTAAATGACTAACCTTCTTTTATGTTTCTAATACAACTATGGTAATGTGATGCAAAGTTGTGATAATGTATCTCCCTTTTTATTGTAAATAGGGCCTCCACCAAGCAAAGACAAAGGAAAAGAAAAACAAGCATGAGAAACCATGAAGAAGCTAAGGATAGCTTTTATGGAGCTTTGTTTTTCATTGTCTTATTTTAAGTAATGTTTTGGATTTTAGAACTTTAAGTTTCCGTGTTCGACATGGAAAAGTATTTTGGATAATGAGTTGTATTTTGGATGATGGTGACTTGGTTTGCAACCCAAGTCACCCGTTTTATCATTTATCCTTTTAATGTTCTAAAATTTCATCTTTAAAATGCTTGCGTTTTGAAACATAAGATTATTCACTTAAGGTGATCTAATAGACAATTATAATGACGGGTTTCATTATATGTCCACATGCTTAAGGCGTGTGTATGATCATTTATAAAGAGATTTTGAATCTATGAACTCTCTTAAAGGTATGTCAATCACCAAGTACACATATGAAATCAATAACTATTAGTCTATCTATGAGATAGTTCTCCTTATACTTCAACATCATTAATTAGTGTCTCATATGCTATCTTTGAATCTATAGTGTATTTATTCTAAAGATAGAGTGGGAGAAAAATGAGGACACAACACACAAGGCAAGATAAAATTGTGTACTTGTGTATATGAAGATCTACGCAAGAGAGAATGATTTGAATAAAGGTATATCTATTTACATAGTACACCGAATAGATGAGATCTATGGTCTCAAGTTAATTCTATATGACTAAAGAGACCAAGTGTAGTTAACATAAGAGTATATTCTCAAGATAACTACACGAGGAGACCAAAAGTAAGTTTTGGAAGAAATGACTAATGTAAAGTCTTAACAAGTTTTTGACTAAGTTTATGAATATTTGACCAATAGTTTCAACCATGAGATTTACTTAAGAGCCTAAATGAATCATAGTAACATACTAGTTATGATCGAGTTGCAAGGATTGATATACCGATATCTTCAATGGCCAAAGTTATAACCACGCAGATGTCATGCTTAACCTCACTATGAAATGGTTAAACCTCCTTCCAAAAGGGTATTTGCGAAGGATACATTCTAAATATTGTTTATATTTGAAAATGACATTACTACACATCATTACGACATGAGTGTGTTGGAGATTTAAAATCTCTTTCCGTACGGTTATGATAAGACCACTTTAAAATAGGCATTTTGAAAGGATATGATGGGAACATATATGGTTTTATCCTAATAACTTGGCAATGCGATTTATATTTCAATTCTTGAATAAATTTCCATTGAGAAGTCAATTTCGAAATGTGCAGAATTGAGTGGGAGTTAGGAAATTCTCATGTGAAGACATGGAATTTAGTGGGAGCGATCATCCTTGAATGTATAAAACTCATTACTCATTAAGGAATGACGAGCTAATACCTTCTTTCATAAAGAAGCATTTGAGTTTTCAATTCTGGATGAAAATGGACAATGATGAATCCAATTACATCAAGGGATGTTGGATTAGTATTAAGAGATACACATTGTATCAACATTCGCATAGGTTATTCATATAGATGAAAATGGAATTACCATTAGCAGTCATGGTCGTTCAATTCATTGAACCTATAAACAGTTGATCTCATGATTATTAGTAACTAATGTTTCCGCCATTAGAATAATCATGTACATCTCCAATTATGAATCATATGCATAAGAGCATGATGATGGATGGTAAGCCATAATAGAAACGTCATGTATTCTCAAGAAGAATCCGATGAGCGATTTCGGTGTTTAACGGAATACTCCATTATGTGATAAGAGGTTGCACATATTGTAGAAAATCCGAGCACATATGAGGATTTAAGAGAATCCCAATTCTTTCAAGCCTAGAAAGAGAAATGAGAAGTTTTGGAAAGATGCTTGGTTAAATAAGAGGTTATTCAAAAATCAATATTTCCTAGTTAAGCTAGGACTTGTGAGAAGTGCTAAGCTAAATAATCTTGTCAATTGTTACAAGATACTACAAAACATATACCTAGTGCATTATGTGTGGATGGAATACTTGATCAGTACAAGTTATATTATTCATCACAAATTCGTTCGTTATGTGATAGTCGATAAGAAAGTTCTTTCAAGTTAAAGAACCGAAACCAAGGTCGTGAACCTTGATGTGTACTTGGTAAGATTCATGCTATGAGAGAGAACATGAATGTGAAGGAGATTGCAAGTGTAAGAAGTTTGAACACATGGACACATGGGATGTTAAACTTCTATTGCAATCAATAAGTGTTTACACGTACGATATACATCACAAAGTTGTAATATGATATTGACTACCCGAGTGTGATGTCGACATTTGTCGTTTGAGTTATTATTAACTCACCTTGTACATTGTTATATCCAAACGGGTTGTAGAGACAATTGAACCCCGTTAAAGTGAACATGGATTAACATTGTTTTTGCCCATAGTTACTTATATGAGGTGACGTCTCGAAGTGACTAGAGTGTGATGCGATTGATGGCAAGTTCAAGTGCCATAGAGTCATGTGAGATGACTAGTCGATCACATAGGCAGACTGTTAGGAACATTTTGTCGGGCCTAATGACCGCTTATAGAGTTCTGGCAAATTTATATAGCCTGGTCGTTGCGAGAGCTACTATAGTATTCAAATGAGTCGATTCTTTTGACTAAAGACTATTCTCCTAAGATGGCACGATTTCGATTAACTTTGATTTGTGTTACTACGACCTTCGTAAATGGGGTCAAATGGGCATATTTTGGGTTATGATGGCTGTGGCTAGTCGAAGGGAATGAGTGCAATAGGATTTGTCCACCCCTAGTCAGGGTTATAACAATATCTCAGGGCCACTCGAGGAGTAATGAACTGGAAATGCGTGGCCACGCTCGGAAGGTATCCAGAGTGGATAAATCCGGTCAATCGTTATTCTCCGGATCGAGGAAACCACTCTCGATATGATCACTTGCAAGTACGACCGAAAGACACCTTGCATTGAGTGGGAGATAGTAATAGGACAAGAGAATTGGTGATGCACACTTGTCGAGGACAAGTGGGAGATTGTTGGAATATGTGTCCTCCGACAATAATGCGATCACGACTGTTGATCATGATGATCACATGTTTAAGTCTCATTAAAATGAATACAATTGGGAAGTAATATTGTTCTTGTCAATCGGTCAACATATATCGGTAATGATTGGTCGACTAGAGTTTGACATTACCGTCGTGTGACGGTGGTGATCGATTGACCCCTAGGTCATACCTAAAGGGCAATACTCTTAATTGATTATTTAATTAATCGTATAATGTTACGAGTTAATTAAATTACTTGAAAATTGACGGACGATTTTGGAAGTATAATTTACGTATCAAATTGAAATGTGAATAAATGAGATACGGTCCGAGTAATCAAATTGTATAATTACTCGGATGAAATATTTGGTTAATGTAACAATTAAATTGAATGAATTATTATAAATACAATCTGTTGTGATTTATAAAATGGTAAATTTTTTTGGCACAAGTAATTATGAAATTACTAAGTCGATTTTGTATGTGACGTATTTTTATTAATACGTTGATTTTTAATATGTTAAAAATTACATAACAAATTTATGTCACATATGACATGTGACATATTGACAATTGACAAAAATAATATGGATTCCATATTACCAAATGGACCGAAATAAAAGAAGAGGTTTAAGCTAATTAATTGTTTAATTAGTAGCTAAACATAATGATTGTTTTGCTTTAGTAGCCATGCAACCCTACTACTCCTTGTGAAGACAAATGTGGGCATGCATTGGCTCCCCTAAACCTCTCCACTTACACGGTTTAGAGAAGAAAAATCATCATTGTTTTTCTTATAATTTTACCTAATAATATACTAAGGGTTATGCATTATTATTGATTCAACTAATCATCCAAAATATAAGTTCTAGTGAGAAGAAAAATCCTCCTCTTCTTCTCTCATAAAAACCGAAATATTCAAGGGTTAAATAATATTTTTGGTTCAATTTTCTCCTAGATTAATATTATACTAGTACTTATAATATTAATTTGATTAAGTGTTAAGCCTTGGGTATAAATCTTAGGGAGAGATCATATACTTAGATCTTATTCATCCATAAGGAAAAGCTCAAGATCAAAAGAGAAAGGTGATCTCTTTTGTGCCCTTAAATCCGAAATCCACAATGTAAGGACATGATTTCTCTTCTATTATATTATTTATTTGCATGCATAAAATCCGTTTTAATTTTATGACAAATTATTTAGACATATTTGAGTATGTTAATATGTATATGAATCTACATTTCCTTCAATAAATTGAACCAAAATATTTATAAAACACTTATATATTTCGGTTTTATGGAGGGAGAAATAGAGAGCTTTTTATCTCTCTAGAATACTAATTTTGGATGAATGAATAAGAATAAATTCACTAACATATTTTAGTGTAATATTAGGTATAATTAGATGAAAAACCAATGATGGTTTTTGTCATCAAAAACCGGGTGGAGGGGGCGCTTTATGGGTGAGCCAATGCATGAAATTGTTGCTCTTAACAATGTTCATAGGCTTGCATGGCTAGACCATTAGGCAATCATTATGTTTACTTAATAAATTAATCAACACAATATTACCCTAATACCCCACTAATTTCGGTACAATCATAATATGGAATCCATATTATTTTTGTCAATTGTCAATATGTCACATGTCATATGTGACATAAATTTGTTATGTAATTTTTAACATATTAAAAATCAACGTATTAATAAAAATACGTCACATACAAAATCGACTTAGTAATTTTATAATTACTTGTGCCAAAAAATTTTACCATTTTATAAATCACAACAGATTGTATTTATAATAATTCATTCAATTTAATTGTTACATTAACCAATTATTTCATCCGAGTAATTATACAATTTGATTACTCAGACCGTATCTCATTTATTCACATTTCAATTTGATACGTAAATTATACTTCCAAAATCGTCCGTCAATTTTCAAGTAATTTAATTAACTCGTAACATTATACGATTAATTAAATAATCAATTAAGAGTATTGCCCTTTAGGTATGACCTAGGGGTCAATCACCATCGTCACACGACAAGGTAATGTTAAACTCTAGTCGGCCAATCATTACCGATATATGTTGACCGGTTGTGATAACAAATATTACTTCCCAATTGCATTCATTTTAATGAGACTTAAACATGTGATCATCATGATCAACAGTCGTGATCGCATTATTGTCGGAGGACACATATTTCAACAATCCCATAACGAACTGTTGATCATGATGATCACATGTTTAAGTCTCATTAAAATGAATGCAATTGGGAAGTAATATTGTTACTGTCAACTGGTCAACATATATCGGTAATGATTGGTCGACTAGAGTTTGACACATTATCGTCGTGTGACGGTGGTGATCGATTGACCCCTAGGTCATACCTAAAGGGCAATACTCTTAATTGATTATTTAATTAATCGTATAATGTTACGAGTTAATTAAATTACTTGAAAATTGACGGACGATTTTGGAAGTATAATTTACGTATCAAATTGAAATGTGAAAAAATGAGATACGGTCTGAGTAATCAAATTGTATAATTACTCGGATGAAATAATTGGTTAATGTAACAATTAAATTGAATGAATTATTATAAATACAATCTGTTGTGATTTATAAAATGGTAAAATTTTTTGGCACAAGTAATTATGAAATTACTAAGTCGATTTTGTATGTGACGTATTTTTATTAATACGTTGATTTTTAATATGTTAAAAATTACATAACAAATTTATGTCACATATGACATGTGACATATTGACAATTGACAAAAATAATATGGATTCCATATTACCAAATGGACCGAAATAAAAGAAGATGTTTAAGCTAATTAATTGTTTAATTAGTAGCTAAACATAATGATTGTTTTGCTTTAGTAGCCATGCAACCCTACTACTCCTTGTGAAGACAAATGTGGGCATGCATTGGCTCCCCTAAACCTCTCCACTTACACGGTTTAGAGAAGAAAAATCATCATTATTTTTCTTATAATTTTACCTAATAATATACTAAGGGTTATGCATTATTATTGATTCAACTAATCATCCAAAATATAAGTTCTAGTGAGAAGAAAAATCCTCCTCTTCTTCTCTCATAAAAACCGAAATATTCAAGGGTTAAATAATATTTTTGGTTCAATTTTCTCCTAGATTAATATTATACTAGTACTTATAATATTAATTTGATTAAGTGTTAAGCCTTGGGTATAAATCTTAGGGAGATATCTTATACTTAGATCTTATTCATCCATAAGGAAAAGCTCAAGATCAAAAGAGAAAGGTGATCTCTTTTGTGCCCTTAAATCCGAAATCCACAATGTAAGGACATGATTTCTCTTCTATTATATTATTTGTTTGCATGCATAAAATCCGTTTTAATTTTATGACAAATTATTTAGACATATTTGAGTATGTTAATATGTATATGAATCTACATTTCCTTCAATCGGTATCATGAGCCACGGTTGTTTGCATGCAAATTGGTTAAAAGTTTTTCCGAGTTATAAGAATAACAAATAAAACTTGTAAAATTTGTGTTATTATGATATATCACGAAATTAAACCATGCATGTTAATATTTCTGGTCCTAAAATGTTTTAGGATATTTTGGTTAATTTTTCGGATTTTTATTGTTCATATTTTACAATAATGGCATTTAAATATGATTTTTGAGTAAAAATGTCATTTTTTGTCTAAAATTCGCTATACTTCGAATTTTAAGTTGATTTTTGGATATATTGTCACATATATTATTTTTAGATAACCTGTAAATTTTCATAATTTTTGGACTTGTTATGCTCGAAAAATGAATTTTTCATTATTAAATTCGGATTTAAGTGAAAAATAGGTTAATATGAGTTAAATTTCGAATCTGGTCATAGAAAATTAATACGTTGTCACATGCAATTTTACAAGATGTGTGTAAAATAATTGGCTATAAAGAAGTCTTTTTGCATGATTTATGAATTTTTGAAGAAAAATAGCATAAATAGTGACATTATTAGTGGAAAATTAATAAAACATAATCTATGACTTAGGAAAAACGTCTAATGTTGCATTTTATTATCTTTTTCAGATCTAAAATTGAAAAGTTAATGAAAATAATTTTTCCATGTTTTTATGATTATTTTATTAAAAATCGATAAACCGCAACATTGTTTTTCCGGGAAAATTTCGAAATTTTTTAACCTAAGATTTTGAACATTATGAGTGTCATGGTATTTTTCCAGAATGTTCATGAATTTAAATTTCAAATTTTTAATTTATTTGAAATTTTGTGATTTATTTGAAGTTTATGGCTTATTTTGTAATTTTTGGTCCATTTATGAACAATTTTATAAAATATGGGTTAATTATGGTCAAATTATTAGTGAAGACTAAATTTTGAGTCCTAAGAGGTTAGGGTAATTAACTTATGCATAAATATGAGTTTATGTATTTTTTGTGATTATAAAATGTTGAAATCACGCAAATCCGTAAAAACAGAGTAATATACGATATTGGCTAATTAAAGGCGATTTAGCATAAAATTGAGCATGTTCATACAAATTATAATGCTGCATTTTTCCTTTATGATTATGTAATTTTGAATTTATGTAATTTTACTTAGTATGGCCTTAGATTTTAATTGGTATTTCCCGAAATGTATGGGAATATCGATTCGGTTGTAATTTTATTGTGATCTCGTATCACCGTTTTGTAATTTAATAGATTTATTTTATTTTAGTTACAAATGTATAATAGGAAATTATGTAATTTATTATGTAATTTTATTCATTCCTGAGTTCCAAAAGACGGATTTCTTCAAGAATGGCGATACATAAAGACGGTGTTACCTCGAGATGTGTGCCACAACCGAAGTTCAAGGGACCAATGGAGTTGGTTTCCGAATATGTAATAGTTAAATAGTTTTTCTATTTTAGGAAAGGCCATACTAGGATTTATTTATCTTTATGCTTGCATTTTATTTTATGTCACATGTATCGCTAAATCGCCATAACTAAACATGCATTGTCTTTTTATCGAGTTCATCGACCGTGTCAATTAGAATTGTCGTAGTTCACCGCTTTAGTTCACTTAAAACGTGATAGATAATAAATTGACATGACCTCTCGCTAAAACTATCAATTGAGACATAGCCTTACCAAATAGTAGAAACCATGAAAACCTATTTCGTGAGGGAGTGCACTCGGCCACACCGGGGTACAAACCTTGTTACGTAGGGGAAGTGGGTGATGAATGTTAATCCACCGAATTCATGTTGATGAGGGATGTATCGGCCCCACCGTGCCCAAGTTAATGTGGTTTTGGATCATGGACACATTTATTCGAAATTTGGATTGAACTCAACAAAAGTATTTGATAAGGGATGTATCGGCCCCACCGTGCCCTTGTCGATGTGTTTTGGGCTATAGATAATTGTTAATGTAATATTATCGACCAAGAGTTCTAAAAGTAGAATCGATTAAACGTTAATCCACCGAGTTGTATTGATAAAGGATGTATCGGCCCCACCGTGCCTAAGTCGATATGAATTTGGGTCTTGAAATCATTTATCTAGTTGGGTAGAGGTCACTAGAAAAATGCATATAACTTGTTTAAATCATACATTTTTACGAGTATTATTAAAACGACAATTGTTTTACTCCTTATATTTTGTTTTGTAGACCACTTCTTTTTCATAACAAATGGCAACACCAACTCCTAATGCTACACCTCTCGCTAGTTCGTCTTGGCTCCGATCCTTTATGGATCGATGTAAACTTGAAAAGAATGGGTCAAATTTCTCCGAATGGGATGCCCAACTCAAATTAGCCGCCGAAGGTGACGACAAGCTTCGTTACCTTACCGAGGCCTCTCCACCCGAACCCTCCACTAGGTCCACCGCGGCCACTAGAGAAGCATATGAGGCTTACCAAAAGGAGTCTGCCGCAATGAAAAATGTCTTGATATTTGCGATGGAGGCGGACCTCCAAAGGAGAGCCTTTAAAATGGGCAATGCTAATGAGATTTACTCCAAACTTGTGACCATGTTTTCACAAACTCCGCGGATCGTCCAATATGAGGCGGCCGCGGCATTCTTTGATCTCGACTTCAAAGAGGGCCAAAAGGTTAGCCCTCATGTGCTCAAACTCATGGAGCTTGTCAAGACCTTGAAAATTCAAAAGGTTGAAATCCCCAAAGAACTCATCGTAGATAGGATTCTACACTCCTTGTCCAAAGTCAAGGCATATGTGCAATTCCGGGTGAATTTCAACATGCAAGACAAGGACGTGTCTCTTGAGGAGTTGCACAAGTTACTTGTGCAAGCCGAGAGGGACATGGGGTTAAATGTGAACCCTCCCAAGGATGTGCTTAACATAAGCACAAAGAGTAAGGGGAAGTTCAAGAAGAATGGGAGAAAGGGTAAAAAGCAAGCTCCCACATTCACCAAAGCTAAGTCTTGTGAAGCTAGCACCTCCAAAGTCAAGAAGGGTCCTCTTGATAAGTGCCATTATTGTAATGGCATGGGACATTGGAAAAGAAATTGTTCCAAATACCTTGATGATATCAAAGCTGGAAAGATCACTCCAGTAGGTAAATGACTAACCTTCTTTTATGTTTCTAATACAACTATGGTAATGTGATGCAAAGTTGTGAAAATGTATCTCCCTTTTTATTGTAAATAGGGCCTCCACCAAGCAAAGACAAAGGAAAGGAAAAGCAAGCATAAGAAACCATGGAGAAGCTAAGGATAGCTTTTATGGAGCTTTGTTTTTCCATTGTCTTAATTTAAGTTGTGTTTTGGATTTTAGAACTTTAAGTTTCCATGTTCGACATGGAAAAGTATTTTGGATAATGAGTTGTATTTTGGATGATGGTGACTTGGTTTGCAACCCAAGTCACCCGTTTTATCATTTATCCTTTTAATGTTCTAAATTTCATCTTTAAAATGCTTGCGTTTTGAAACATAAGATTATTCACTTAAAGTGATCTAATAGACAAATATAATCACATGCTTAAGGCATGTGTATGATCATTTATGAAGCGATTTTGAGTCTATGAACTCTCTTAAAGGTATGTAAATCACCAAGTACACATATGAAATCAATTAGTCTATCTATGAGATAGTTCTCCTTATACTTCAACATCATTAACTTGTGTCTCATATGCTATCTTTGAATGTTTAGGGTATTTATTCTAAAGATAGAGTGGGAGAAAAATGAGGACACAACACACAAGGCAAGATAAAATTGTGTACTTGTGTAAATGAAAATCTACGCGAAAGAAAATGATTTGAATGAAGGTATATCTATTTACATAGTATGCCGAATAGATGAGATCTATGGTCTCAAGTTAATTCTACATGACTAAAGAGACCAAGTGTAGTAAACATAAGAGTATATTCTCAAGATAACTACACGAGGAGACCAAAAGAAAGTTTTGGAGGAGGAGACCAAAAGAAAGTTTTGGAAGAAAATGACTAATGTAAAGTCTAAACAAGTTTTTGACTAAGTTTATGAAGCATTTGACCAATAGTTTCAACCTTGAGATTTACTTAAGAGCCTAAATGAATCATAGTAACATACTAGTTATGATCGAATTGCAAGGATTGATATACCGATATCCTCAATGGCCAAAGTTTTAACCTCACAAATGTCATTGCTTAACCTCACTATGAAATGGTTAAACATCCTTCCAAAAGGGTATTTGCGAAGGACATATTCTAGATATTGTTTATACTTGAATAATGACATTGCTACACATCATTATGACATGAGTGTGTTGGAGATTTAAAATCTCTTTCCGTAAGGTTAAGATGAGACCACTGCAAAATAGGTATTTTGAAGGGATATGATGGGAACATATATGGTTCTATCTTAATAACTTGGCAATGCAATTTTATATTTCAATTCTTGAATAAATTTCGATTGAGAAGTCAATTTCGAAATGTGCAGAATTGAGTGGGAGTTAGGAAATTCTCATGTGAAGACATGGAATTTAGTGGGAGCTATCATCCTTGAATGTATAAAACTCATTACTCATTAAGGAATGACGAGCTAATACCTTCTTTCATAAAGAAGCCTTTTGAGTTTTTCAATTCTGGATGAAAATGGACAATGATGAATCCAATTACATCAAGGGATGTTGGATTAGTGTTAAGACATACACATTGTATCAACATTCGAATAGGTTATTCATATAGATGAAAATGGAATTACCATTAGCAGTCATGGTCGGTCATTGAACCTATGAACAGTTGATCTCATGATTATTAGTAACTAATGTTTCCGCCATTAGAATAATCATGTACATGTCCAATTATGAATCATATGCATAAGAGCATGATGATGGATGGTAAGCCATAATAGAAACGTCATGTATTCTCAAGAAGAATCCGATGAGCGATTTCGGTGTTTAACAGAATACTCCATTATGTGATAAGACGTTGCACATATTGTAGAAAATCCGAGCACATATGAGGATTTAAGAGAATCCCAATTCTTTCAAGCCTAGAAAGAGAAATGAGAAGTTTTTGGAAAGATGCTTGGTTAAATAAGAGGTTATTCAAAAATCAATCTTTCCTAATTAAGCTAGGACTTGTGAGAAGTGCTAAGCTAAATAATCTTGTCAATTGTTACAAGATACTACAAAACATATACCTAGTGCATTATGTGTGGATGGAATACTTGATCAGTACAAGTTATATTATTCATGACAAATTCGTTCGTTATGTGATAGTCGATAAGAAAGTTCTTTCAAGTTAAAGAACCGAAACCAAGGTCGTGAACCTTGATGTGTACTCGGTAAGATTCATGCTATGAGACAGAACATGAATGTGAAGGAGATTGCAAGTGTAAGAAGTTTGAACACATGGACACATGGGATGTTAAACTTCTATTGCAATCAATAAGTGTTTACACTGACGATATACATCACAAAGTTGTAATATGATATTGACTACCCGAGTGTGATGTCGACATTTGTCGTTTGAGTTATTATTAACTCACCTTGTACATTGTTATATCCAAACGGGTTGTAGAGACAATTGAACCCCGTTAAAGTGAACATGGATTAACATTGTTTTTGCCCATAGTTACTTATATGAGGTGACGTCTCGAAGTGACTAGAGTGTGATGCGATTGATGACAAGTTCAAGTGCCATAGAGTCATGTGAGATGACTAGTCGATCACATAGGCAGATTGTTAGGAACTTTTTGTCGGGCCTAATGACCGCTTATAGAGTTCTGGCAAATTTATATAGCCTGGTCGTGGCGAGAGCTACTATAGTATTCAAAATGAGTCGATTCTTTTAACTAAAGGTTATTCACCTAAGATGGCACAGTTTCAGATTAACTTTGATTTGTGTTACTACGACCTTCGTAAATGGGGTCAAATGGGCATATTTTAGGTTATGATGGCTGTGGCTAGTCGAAGGGAATGAGTGCGATAGGAATTGTCCACCCCTAGTCAGGGTTATAAAAATATCTCAGGGCCACTCGAGGAGTAATAAACTGGAAATGCGTGGTCACGCTCGGAAAGTATCTATGATAGATAAGTCCGGTCAAAAAGTTATTCTCCAGATCGAGGAAACCACTCTCGATATGATCACTTGCAAGTACGACCTGAAAGACACCTTGCATTAAGTGGGAGATAGTAATAGGACAAGAGAATTGGTGACGCACACTTGTCGAGGACAAGTGGGAGATTGTTGGAATATGTGTCCTCCGACAATAATTCGATCACGACTGTTGATCATGATGATCACATGTTTAAATCTCATTATATAGAATACAATTGGGAAGTAATTTTGTTCTTTGTCAACCTGGTCAACATATATCGGTAATGATTGGTCGACTAGAGTTTGACATTATTGTCGTGTGACGGTGGTGATCGATTGACCCCTAGGTCATACCTATAGGGCAACACTCTTAATTGATTATTTAATTAATCGTATAATGTTACGAGTTAATTAAATTACTTGAAAATTGACGGACGATTTTGGAAGTAAAATTTACGTATCAAATTGAAATGTGATTAAATGAGATACGGTCGGAGTAATTGAATTGTTTCATTACTCGGATGAAATTATTGTTTAAGGAAACAATCGGAATTGAATGAATTTTTTGTAAATACGATTTATAAATTGGTAAAATATTTCGGCACAAGTAATTATGAAATTACTAAATCAATTTGTTGTATGTGACGTATTTTATTAATACGTTGATTTTTAATATGTTAAAAATACATAACAAATTTATGTTACATGTGACATGTTACATATTGAGAAATTGACAAAAATAATATGGACTCCATATTATGATTGTACCGAAATTAGTGGGGTATTAGGGTAATATTGTGTTGATTAATTTATTAAGTTAACATAATGATTGCCTAATGGTCTAGCCATGCAAGCCTATGAACATTGTTAAGAGTAACAATTTCATGCATTGGCTCACCCATAAAGCCCCCCTCCACCCGGTTTTTTATGACAAAAACCATCATTGGTTTTTCATCTAATTTTACCTAATATTACACTAAAATATGTTAGTGAATTTATTCTTATTTCATTCATCCAAAATTAGTATTCTAGAGAGATAAAAAGCTCTCTATTTCTCCCTCCATAAAACCGAAATATATAAGTGTTTTATAAATATTTTGGTTCAATTTTCTACTTGATTAATATTATACTAGTATTTGTAATATTAATTAAAATTAAGAGAAGCCTTGGGTATAAAGCTTAGGGAGAGATCTTATACTTAGATCTTGTTCATCCATAAGGAAAAGCTCAAGATCAAAAGAGAAAGGTGATCTCTTTTGTGCCCTTAAATCCGAAATCAACAATGTAAGGACATGATTTTTCTTCTGGTATATTTTTTTTTGCATGCATAAAATCCGTTTTATTTTTATGACAAATTAATTTAGACATATATGAGTATGTTTATATGTATATGAATCTACATTTCGACCCTTTGTCACTAATCAAGCCTTTTCGTTTCGGATTTTCATGGCTCTAAGCCTCGGTAATGAGTTGTGACTTTAAACACTCTTATGTAAGTCATATGTTCATTACTTTCTAGAAGTAATCAACTTGAATCAAATAATTTCTCTTGTAAGTTATAAACTCTTTACTTTCTTAAAAGTAGCATGAATTCATCATCTTTAACAAGTGACGAATTTAACCTCCTAGGTTTTGAAGAAACAATGTATAACGTTTTGTGTAAGACATTGTTTCTTCAAAACCTAGGAGGTTAAATTCGTCACTTGTTAAAAATGATGAATTCATGCTACTTTTAAGAAAGTAAAGAGCTTATAACTTACAAAAGAAATTGTTTGATTTAAGTTGATTACTTCTAGAAAGTAATGAACATATGACTTACATAAGAGTGTTTAAGTCACAACTCAATACAAGGCTTAGAGCCATGAGAATCCGAAATAAAAGGCTTGATTAGTGACAAAGGGTGTTGCACTAATATTTCAAAGCAAGATTGGTTGCAAAGGGTTTTGCACAAATTGAAATGCTTAAGTCTATTTGGATCTTCTTAGGGATTGTGTTTCATTATGAGGTTATGAAATACATGGCGAGTGAATCTAAAACCCAGTTCTTCAATAGAAGGAATGTATTCAATACATGTCATGAGTTTATTAGATTCTTGCAATCCTAAGATAATGAGAAACTTAAGAGAGGGTCTTAAGTAGGACATCAATGAGTAAGAATCAATATTTTGATCATGTGATAAAACGTTTCTCGATAAGTCGAGAAGTTGTGTTTATACATGAAATTTAGTGGGAGTTACGGAAATTTTAATTAGTCCGATATGTGGATGACATATTGATCATTAAGAATGATTTAAGACTTTTGGAGTAAATATAATACATCTTTAATATCTAGATTTATGTAGATAAATCTACGTGATATTAGCGTCATATAAGAAGTCTTGTGTTGATAAGATTCATGACTAAGTAATCTTATTATACGTGATGAATAATATAACTTGTACTGATCAAGTATTCCTTCAATCGGTATCATGAGCCACGGTTGTTTGCATGCAAATTGGTTAAAAGTTTTTCCGAGTTATAAGAATAACAAATAAAACTTGTAAAATTTGTGTTATTATGATATATCACGAAATTATTACATGCATGTTAATATTTATGGTCCTAAAATGTTTTAGGATATTTTGGTTAATTTTTCGGATTTTTATTGTTCATATTTTACAATAATGGCATTTAAATGTGATTTTATGAGTAAAAATGTCATTTTTGGTCTAAAATTAGCTATACTTCGAATTTTAAGTTGATTTTTGGATATGTTGTCACATATATTATTTTGAGATAACCTGTAAATTTTCATAATTTTTGGACTTGTTATGCTCGAAAAATGATTTTTTCATTATTAAATTCGGATTTAAGTGAAAAATAGGTTAATATGAGTTAAATTTTGAATCTGGTCATAGAAAATTAATATGTTGTCACATGCAATTTTACAAGATGTGTGTAAAATAATTGGCTATAAAGAAGTCTTTTTGCATGATTTATGAATTTTTGAAGAAAAATAGCATAAATAGTGACATTATTAGTGAAAAATTAATAAAACATAATCTATGACTTAGAAAAAACGTGTAATGTTTCATTTTATTATCTTTTTCAGATCTAAAATTGAAAAGTTAATAAAAATAATTATCCCATGTTTTTATGATTATTTTATTATAAATCGATAAACCGCAACATTGTTTTTCCGGAAAAATTTCGAAATTTTTAACCTAAGATTTTGAACATTATGAGTGTCATAGAATTTTTCCAGAATTTTCATGAGTTTAAATTTCAAATTTTGAATTTATTTGAAATTTTGTGATTTATTTGAAGTTTAATAGCTTATTTTTGTAATTTTGGTCCATTTATGAACAATTTTATAAAATATGGGTTAATTATGGTCAAATTATTAGTGAAGACTAAATTTTGAGTCCTAAGAGGTTAGGGTAATTAAACTTATGCATAAATATGAGTTTATGTATTTTTGTGATTGTAAAATGTTGAAATCACGCAAATCCGTAAAAACCGAGTAATATACGATATTGGCATTTTAAAGGCGATTTAGCATAAAATTGAGCATGTTCATACATATTATAATGCTGCATTTTCTTTATGATTGTCATAATTTTAATTTATGTAATTTTTGAATTATGTAATTTTACTTAGTATGGCCTTAGATTTAATTGGTATTTCCCGAAATGTATGGGAATATCGATTCGGTTGTAATTTTTATTGTGATCTCGTATCACCGTTTTGTAATTTAATAGATTTATTTTATTTTAGTTACAAATGTATAATAGGAAATTATGTAATTTGTTATGTAATTTTATTCCTTAGGAGTTCCAAAAGACGGATTTCTTCAAGAATGGCGATACATAAAGACGGTGTTACCTCGAGATGTGTGCCACAACCGAAGTTCAAGGGACCAATGGAGTTGGTTTCCGAATATGTAATAGTTAAATAGTTTTTCTATTTTAGGAAGGCCATACTAGGATTTATTTATCTTTATGCTTGCATTTTATTTTATGTCACATGCATCGCTAAATCGCCATAACTAAACATGCATTGTCTTTTTATCGAGTTTATCGACCGTGTCAATTAGAATTATCGTAGTTCACCGCTTTAGTTCACTTAAAACGTGATAGATAATAAATTGACATGACCTCTCGCTAAAACTATCAATTGAGACATAGCCTTACCAAATAGTAGAAACCATGAAAACCTATTTCGTGAGGGAGTGCACTCGGCCACACCGGGGTACAAACCTTGTTACGTAGGGGAAGTGGGTGATGAATGTTAATCCACCGAATTCATGTTGATGAGGGATGTATCGGCCCCACCGTGCCCAAGTTAATGTGGGTTTGGATCATGGACACATTTATTCGAAATTTGGATTGAACTCAACAAAAGTATTTGATAAGGGATGTATCGGCCCCACCGTGCCCTTGTCGATGTGTTTTGGGCTATAGATAATTGTTAATGTAATATTATCGACCAAGAGTTCTAAAAGTAGAATCGATTAAACGTTAATCCACCGAGTTATATTGATAAAGGATGTATCGGCCCCACCGTGCCTAAGTCGATATGAATTTGGGTCTTGGAATCATTTATTATAGTTGGGTAGAGGTCACTATATAAATGTTCATATCTTGTTAATATTTTACAAGTATGATTTTAAAAGACAAATGTTAATATTTCCTTTTCCTCCATATTTGTAGTTCTAAAACAATGAATCCATCAAATGCTACCGCACCAATTACTATTGATTCTTATCACAATGTTCTTGACGACATTTGCTCCAACAACGATTTCGATACAACTAGAGAACTTCATTTCGGGATAGGTTCGGATGGAAACCTTAATTTCATCACCTCTTCTAAACCACCCACTACTACTAGACCTCGTGTGAGTCCGTCTCAGGAAGACTACCTCATGCAAGCTATAGGGTCTTTGTCTCTGGAAGATAAAGATACCAAAGCTAGTGGGAGCTCTAGCAATCAAGTTCTTGCTACAAAGGGCAAGAGGTTCAAGAAGAAAGGAAAGAAAATCAAAAACTTCAAGCAAGTTAATGTTGAGTGCCATTATTGCTATGGCATGGGACATTGGCTTAGGAATTGCCCTATGTATTTACGAAATATAAGGGAAGGACTCATTACTCCAAAAGGTACAATTCCTAAAGAAATTTATGTTATTGATATAAATTATACTTCCACTACGACATGGGTACTAGATACCGGTTGTGGTTCTCACCTTTGTAATCATTTACAGGGTTTAAGAGATGTGGAGAGGCTTAGCAAGGGAGATGTGGATCTACGCCTTGGAAATGGAGCTCGGGTAGCGGCCGAATCCAAGGGAACTTATGTTTTAGCTTTCCCAAGTGGATTTGAGTTGTATTTGCATAATTGTTTTTATGTACCTACACTCTCTAAAAACATTATTTCAATCGCCATGCTTGACATGGACGGTTTTTGTTTTGCCATTAAGAACAATTGTTGTACTATTTCTAGGAATGATTTGGTTATTGGCCAAGCTACTTCCATCAATGACATTTACATTTTAGAGACCTCAAATCCGACAAGAGATATTTATAACATTCAATCAAAGAAACTCAAAACAAGTGACCCAAGTGAAGCGTTCATTTGGCATTGTCGATTAGGTCACATAAACGAGAATCGCATCAAAAGATTAATTTCAACTAATGTGATTACACCATTTGATTATCAATCATATGGTACATGCGAATATTGCCTAATTGGCAAAATGACTCGTAATCCTTTTAGTGGTAAAGGGACACGAGCTAGTGAGCTATTGGGACTCATACACACCGATGTATGTGGACCATTGACTATCACCGCTCGTGGTAATTATGACTACTTCATAACCTTCACCAATGATTTAAATAGATATGGGTATATCTATTTAATTAAACATAAGAGTGAAGCGTTTGAGAAATTCAAGGAATTTCAAAACGAAGTAGAGAACCAATTGAATAAAAGGATTAAGGCACTACGATCCGATCGTGGTGGAGAATACCTTAGCCTTGAATTTGATTCACACTTGAAAAGTCGTGGTATTATATCACAACTTTCTCCACCCGGAACACCTCAACTTAATGGTGTTGCCGAAAGGAGAAATCGAACCTTACTTGATATGGTTCGATCCATGATGAGTCAAACCGAGTTACCGAACTCGTTTTGGGGATTTGCGATACAAACCGCAATTCGATCTTTGAATAATAGTCCCACAAAGTCCACCGAAAAGACTCCATGTGAGCTGTGGACGGGTAAGATCCCAAATATATCCTATATGAAGATTTGGGGATGTGATGATTACGTCAAAACTAAGAACGACAACAAGCTTGCCCCAAGATCCGAAAAATGCACCTTTGTAGGTTACCCCTCGACCTCTCGAGGATATTACTTCTACAAACCTCAAGATCATAAAGTGTTTGTGTCTTGCGAGGCTGTCTTCTTAGAAAAGGAATTTATTTCTAAGAGACATAGTGGGAGAAATTTTGAACTTGATGAAGTTCAAGAGCCACAAACCGAGGTAGAGACGCAAGAAGATGTTCCTTCGTCGTCTAACGCGGTTGTACCTCCTCCACTAAGAAGGACGGGCCGAGTAATTCGCCATCCCGGTCGATATGTGTTTCTTATCGAGGAAGATGGAACACTCGATGTGTTGCTTATGGAAAGTGACGAGCCCGCCACCTACAAGGCCGCAATCTCTAGTCCTAATTCCACCTTATGGCTTGAAGCCATGAAGTCCGAAATGGATTCTATGCTTGAAAACCAAGTTTGGGACTTGGTAGATTTGCCTAAAGGGGCAAGATCCCTCCAATGCAAATGGATATTCAAGGTCAAAAATGGCATAGAAGGACATGACGATGTCTACAAAGCTAGGCTAGTGGCAAAAGGATTTACCCAAGTCCAAGGTCTCCATTATGATGAGACCTTCACCCCCGCAGCCGTGCTAAGATCCATACGGATTTTGTTAGCGATCGCCGCATTTCATGATTATGAAATATGGTAAATGGATGTCAAAACCGCTTTTCTAAATGGGCATTTAGAAGAGGAGGTGTACATGATACAACCCGAAGGTTTTGTTGATTCTAAAAATCCTAACAAAGTGTGCAAGCTTAAGAGATCCATATATGGTCTTAAGCAAGCATCTAGAAGTTGGAATCATCGATTCAATCATGTTATAAAGGAAAATGGTTTCACTCGAAATATTGAGGAACCATGTTTATACATGAAATTCAGTGGGAGCAATATTGTGTTCCTAATCTTGTATGTCGATGACATACTACTCATTGGAAATGATATTCCAATGTTGTCTTCTGTTAATAAGTGGTTAGGTAACCACTTCCAAATGAAGGATTTAGGAGAGGCACAACGCATATTAGGTATCCGGATCTATAGAGATAGATCCAATAGGATATTGGCACTAAGTCAAGAGTCTTATGTTGATAAGATTCTTCGACGATTCAGCATGGACAAATCCAAAAGGGGTTTGGTACCTATGGTAACCGGGACGATATTGAGCAAGACTCAATGTCCCTCCGAACCCCATGATGTTGAACGCATGAAGTTGATCCCTTACGCTTCATTTGTTGGATCAATCATGTATGCCATGATATGCACACGTCCCGATGTCTCGTATGCCTTGAGCATGACGAGTAGATATCAAGGAAATCCAGGTGAGAGTCACTGGATTGCTGTCAAGAACATCCTTAAGTACTTGAGAAGAACTAAGGACTCTATCCTTGTGTTTGGAGGAGACACTGAGTTGTGTGTTAATGGATACACGGACTCAAGTTTTCAAACAGATAGAGATGACATGAAATCACAAGTTGGTTTTGTTTTCATGCTCAATGGTGGTGCCGTAAAGTGGAGAAGCTTCAAGGAAGTCAGAATCGCGGATTCGACAACGGAGGTGAGTACATAGCAAAGATCGAAGCGCCAAGGAAGCTATGTGGATCAAGCAATTCACGGAAGGTCTAAAAGTAGTACCTACCGCCGATGATCCCATCACTCTCTATTGTGATAATAGTGGGACGATCTTCCAAGCTAAGGAGCCAAAGTCTAGTAATAGATCTAGACATGTACTTAGAAAGTATCATGTAATAAGAGATTTCATTGAAAGAAAGGAAATTGCGATTTGTAAGGTTGGGACGGATGACAACATAGCCGATCCGCTCACCAAGCCTTTATCGCAGGCTAAGCATGATGGGCATGTTACGTCCATGGGACTTAAACGTGTACCAAATTTCTGTTAGATTTTGAAATGAAATAAAAGTGTTGTTTTTGTTCATGTTCATAATCACATTTGTCTTTTATCTTTAATTTATACTTTGTTACATCCATACGGGTTGTAGGGACAATTGAACCCCGTTAAAGTGAACACGGATTAACATAGTATTTGCCCATAGTCACTTGTATGAGGTGACGTCTCGAAGTGACTAGAGTGTGAGGCGATTGATGGCAAGTTCAAGTGCCATAGAGTCATGTGAGATGACTAGTCGATCACATAGGCAGACTGTTAGGAACATTTTGTCGGGCCTTATGACCGCTTATAGAGTTCTGGCAAATTTATATAGCCTAGTCGTGGCGAGAGCTGCTATAGTATTCAAATGAGTCGATTCTTTTGACTAAAGACTATTCTCCTAAGATGGCACAGTTTCAGATTAACTTTGATTTGTGTTACTACGACCTTCGTAAATGGGGTCAAATGGGCATATTTTGGGTTATGATGGCTGTGGCTAGTCGAAGGGAATGAGTGCGATAGGAATTTTCCACCCCTAGTCAGGGTTATAAAATATCTCAGGGCCACTCGAGGAGTAATGAACTGGAAATGCGTGGCCACGCTCAGAAAGTATCTATGATAGATAAGTCCGGTCAATCAGTTATTCTCCAGATCGAGGAAACCACTCTCGATATGATCACTTGCAAGTACGACCTGAAAGACACCTTGCATTGAGTGGGAGATAGTAATAGGACAAGAGAATTGGTGACGCACACTTGTCGAGGACAAGTGGGAGATTGTTGGGAAATGTGTCCTCAACAATAGTGCGATCACATGATTTAAATATCGTTATTAAATCTCATTTTAAAGAATACAATTGGGAAGTATTTATATCGTCAACCTGGTCAACATATATCGGTAATGATTGGTTGACTAGAGTTTGACATTCTTCGTCGTGCGACGGTGGTGATCGATTGACCCCTAGGTCATACCTATAGGGCAACACTCTTAATTGGTTATTTAATTAATCGTATAACGTTACGAGTTAATTAAATTACTTGAAAATTGACGGACGATTTTGGATGTAAAATTTACGTATCATATTGAAATGTGATTAAATAAGATACGGTCTGAGTAATCGAATTGTTTCATTACTCGGATGAAATTATTGTTTAAGGAAACAATCGGAATTGAATGAATTTTTGTAAATACGATTTATAAAGTGGTAAAATATTTTGGCACAAGTAATTATGAAATTACTAAATCAATTTTTGTATGTGACGTATTTTTATTAATACGTTGATTTTTAATATGTTAAAAATACATAACAAATATATGTGACATATGACATGTAACATATAGACAATTGACAAAAATAATATGGAATCCATATTATGTAAAGTGCCGAAAATTGGAGGAGTTTTAGCTACATATTGTGTTTATATTTTAATTAGTAAACATAATGATTACTAATAAGAGTAGGCATGCAACCCTAGTGTGCATTGTTAAGACATACAAGGGCATGCATTGGGTGGGTGTTCTTCCCTCCTCTTCTCCTCCTACCCGGTTTTCCAAGAGAGCAAGGCAAGAGTTTTGTCTTATTTTTCTACATACACTACTTTGATTTAGTTAGTGTATCATTCTATTATTCCATCATCCAAAAAATAAGATATCTAGAGAGATAAAAAGCTCTCTTCTTCTCCCTTCAAAAAACCGAAAATAATCAAGTGTTTACATTATTTTTGGGTCAATTTTCTACTTGATTAATATTATACTAGTATTTGTAATATTAATTAAAATTAAGAGGAGCCTTGGGTATAAAGCTTAGGGAGAGATCTTATACTTAGATCTTGTTCATCCATAAGGAAAAGCTCAAGATCAAAAGAGAAAGGTGATCTCTTTTGTGCCCTTAAATCCGAAATCCACAATGTAAGGACATGATTTCTCTTCTATTATATTATTTGTTTGCATGCATAAAATCCGTTTTAATTTTATGACAAATTAATTTAGACATATATGAGTATGTTAATATGTATGTGAATCTACATTTCCTTCAATTGAAGGAAATGTAGATCTTTATACATACTAACATACTCATATATGTCGAAAATTAATTTGTCATAAAATTAAATACGGATTTTATGCATGCAAACAATATGAAAAATAGAGGAGAAATCATGTTCTTACATTGGTGATTTCGGTTTTATTGGGCACAAAAGAAATCTCCTTTTCTTTTGTTCTTGAGCTTTCCTAAGATGGAAGAACAAGGACTCAAAGGTAGAATCCCTCCCAAAAGCATATACCCAAGGAATACATCTTAATAAACCAATACTATTTAGATCTAGTAATAATATTAGTTTCACCATAAAAATGACACAAAATAAATTGTATTTTGGCTCTTGAAAATTTCGGTCAAGAGGTGATGTTTTTGTGAGATTTTTATTTCTCTAGAATTATCATAAATTGTAGAGAGTTTTTGGAGGATTTTCTTACACTAGAAAAATGGGAAGTATGAATAATTAAAATTTAAAGAGAAGAGCTCTCCTCTCTTTCTTGTGGGAGGCCGAAAAAGAGAGCATTGGGTAGTATGCCCAATACCTTTTGTTTTTGCTCTTCTCAAAAGCTTAGGCTTGCAAGGCTAGTACTTAGATATCATGATTGTGTTTTCCACTCAAGATAAAAACACAATATATATCTTACACTACCTCCTCATTTTCGGTTTTTAAGCATAAAATGGAGAACCCATTTTATTTTGTGATTTGTCAAATTTGTCACATGTAACATGTTACATGACATGTCACAATGTAATGTATTTTTAACATATTAAAAATCAACATACTCATAAAATATGTCATTTACAAAATCGACTAGTAATTCGTAATTACTTGTACCAAAAATGTTTCCAAATTATAAACTACAACATTCTGTATTTATAATAATTTATTCATTCCGTTTCAATTGTTTCTTTAAACAATAATTTCATCTAAGTAATAAAATAATTCGATTACTTAGACCGTATCTCATTTAATCATATTTACAATAAGATACGTAAATTATACTCACAAAATCATCCGTCAATTTTAAGTAATTTAATTAACTCGTATCGGTATACGATCAATTAAATAATCAATTAAGAGTATTTCCCTATAGGTATGACCTACGGGGATCAACTGATCACCACCGTCGCACGACAGTAATGTCAACCTCTAGTCAGCCAATCATTACCGATATGTGTGGACCAGTTGACTGTAAAATATTACATCCCACATGAATTCTTAAAATGAGATTTAATAATGATATTTAAATCATGTGATCGCACTATTGTTGAGGACACATTTCCCAACACATGTCCTTCTATGACATTTTTGACCTTGAATATCCATTTGCATTGGAGGGGTCTTGCCCCTTTAGGCAAATCTACCAAGTCCCAAACTTGGTTTTCAAGCATAGAATCCATTTCGGACTTCATGGCTTCAAGCCATAAGGTGGAATTAGGACTAGAGATTGCGGCCTTGTAGGTGGCGGGCTCGTCACTTTCCATAAGCAACACATCGAGTGTTCCATCTTCCTCGATATGTCCCACATATCTATCGGTCACCTTTCTCTTTTGATCTTGAGCTTTTCCTTATGGATGAACAAGATATAAGTATAAGATCTCTCCCTAAGCTTTATACCCAAGGCTTCTCTTAATTTTAATTAATATTACAAATACTAGTATAATATTAATCAAGTAGAAAATTGAACCAAAATATTTATAAAACACTTATATATTTAGGTTTTATGGAGGGAGACATAGAGAGATTTTTATCTCTCTAGAATACTAATTTTGGATGAATGAATAAGAATAAATTCACTAACTTATTTTAGTGTAATATTAGGTAAAATTAGATGAAAAACCAATGATGGTTTTTGTCATCAAAAACCGGGTGGAGGGGGGCTTTATGGGTGAGCCAATGCATGAAATTGTTGCTCTTAACAATGTTCATAGGCTTGCATGGCTAGACCATTAGGCAATCATTATGTTTACTTAATAAATTAATCAACACAATATTACCCTAATACCCCACTAATTTCGGTACAATCATAATATGGAGTCCATATTATTTTTGTCAATTTCTCAATATGTAACATGTCACATGTAACATAAATTTGTTATGTATTTTTAACATATTAAAAATCAACGTATTAATAAAATACGTCACATACAACAAATTGATTTAGTAATTTCATAATTACTTGTGCCGAAATATTTTACCAATTTATAAATCGTATTTACAAAAAAAATTCATTCAATTCCGATTGTTTCCTTAAACAATAATTTCATCCGAGTAATGAAACAATTCAATTACTCCGACCGTATCTCATTTAATCACATTTCAATTTAAAATTCGAAGTATAGCTAATTGTTGGAATATGTGTCCTCCGACAATAATGCGATCACGACTGTTGATCATGATGATCACATGTTTAAATCTCATTATATAGAATACAATTGGGAAGTAATTTTGTTACTGTCAACTGGTCAACATATATCGGTAATGATTGGCTGACTAGAGTTTGACATTACTGTCGTGTGACGGTGGTGATCAGTTGACCCCTAGGTCATACCTATAGGGCAACACTCTTAATTGATTATTTAATTAATCGTATAATGTTACGAGTTAATTAAATTACTTGAAAATTGACGGACGATTTTGGAAGTAAAATTTACGTATCAAATTGAAATGTGATTAAATGAGATACGGTCGGAGTAATTGAATTGTTTCATTACTCGGATGAAATTATTGTTTAAGGAAACAATCGGAATTGAATGAATTTTTTGTAAATACGATTTATAAATTGGTAAAATATTTCGGCACAAGTAATTATGAAATTACTAAATCAATTTGTTGTATGTGACGTATTTTATTAATACGTTGATTTTTAATATGTTAAAAATACATAACAAATTTATGTTACATGTGACATGTTACATATTAAGAAATTGACAAAAATAATATGGACTCCATATTATGATTGTACCGAAATTAGTGGGGTATTAGGGTAATATTGTGTTGATTAATTTATTAAGTAAACATAATGATTGCCTAATGGTCTAGCCATGCAAGCCTATGAACATTGTTAAGAGCAACAATTTCATGCATTGGCTCACCCATAAAGCCCCCTCCACCCGGTTTTTGATGACAAAAACCATCATTGATTTTTCATCTAATTTTACCTAATATTACACTAAAATATGTTAGTGAATTTATTCTTATTCATTCATCCAAAATTAGTATTCTAGAGAGATAAAAAGCTCTCTATTTCTCCCTCCATAAAACCGAAATATATAAGTGTTTTATAAATATTTTGGTTCAATTTTCTACTTGATTAATATTATACTAGTATTTGTAATATTAATTAAAATTAAGAGAAGCCTTGGGTATAAAGCTTAGGGAGAGGTCTTATACTTAGATCTTGTTCATCCATAAAGAAAAGCTCAAGATCAAAAGAGAAAGGTGATCTCTTTTGTGCCCTTAAATCCGAAATCAACAATGTAAGGACATGATTTCTCTTCTATTATATTATTTGTTTGCATGCATAAAATCCGTTTTAATTTTATGACAAATTAATTTAGACATATATGAGTATGTTTATATGTATATGAATCTACATTTCCTTCAATCGGTATCAAGAGCCACGGTTGTTTGCATGCAAATTGGTTAAAAGTTTTTCCGAGTTATAAGAATAACAAATAAAACTTGTAAAATTTGTGTTATTATGATATATCACGAAATTAAACCATGCATGTTAATATTTCTGGTCCTAAAATGTTTTAGGATATTTTGGTTAATTTTTCGGATTTTTATTGTTCATATTTTACAATAATGGCATTTAAATATGATTTTTGAGTAAAAATGTCATTTTTGGTCTAAAATTAGCTATACTTCTAATTTTACGTTGATTTTTGGATATGTTGTCACATATATTATTTTGAGATAACCTGTAAATTTTCATAATTTTTGGACTTGTTATGCTCGAAAAATGAATTTTTCATTATTAAATTCGGATTTAAGTCAAAAATAGGTTAATATGAGTTAAATTTCGAATCTGGTCATAGAAAACTAATATGTTGTCACATGCAATTTTACAAGATGTGTGTAAAATAATTGGCTATAAAGAAGTCTTTTTGCATGATTTATGAATTTTTGAAGAAAAATAGCATAAATAGTGACATTATTAGTGGAAAATTAATAAAACATAATCTATGACTTAGGAAAAACGTCTAATGTTGCATTTTATTATCTTTTTCAGATCTAAAATTGAAAAGTTAATGAAAATAATTTTTCCATGTTTTTATGATTATTTTATTAAAAATCGATAAACCGCAACATTGTTTTTCCGGGAAAATTTCGAAATTTTTTAACCTAAGATTTTGAACATTATGAGTGTCATGGTATTTTTCCAGAATGTTCATGAATTTAAATTTCAAATTTTGAATTTATTTGAAATTTTGTGATTTATTTGAAGTTTATGGCTTATTTTGTAATTTTTGGTCCATTTATGAACAATTTTATAAAATATGGGTTAATTATGGTCAAATTATTAGTGAAGACTAAATTTTGAGTCCTAAGAGGTTAGGGTAATTAACTTATGCATAAATATGAGTTTATGTATTTTTTGTGATTATAAAATGTTGAAATCACGCAAATCCGTAAAAACCGAGTAATATACGATATTGGCTATTTAAAGGCGATTTAGCATAAAATTGAGCATGTTCTTACATATTATAATGCTGCATTTTCTTTATGATTGTCATAATTTTAATTTATGTAATTTTTGAATTATGTAATTTTACTTAGTATGGCCTTAGATTTAATTGGTATTTCCCGAAATGTATGGGAATATCGATTCGGTTGTAATTTTATTGTGATCTCGTATCACCGTTTTGTAATTTAATAGATTTATTTTATTTTAGTTACAAATGTATAATAGGAAATTATATAATTTATTATGTAATTTTATTCATTCCGGAGTTCCAAAAGACGGATTTCTTCAAGAATGGCGATACATAAAGACGGTGTTACCTCGAGATGTGTGCCACAACCGAAGTTCAAGGGACCAATGGAGTTGGTTTCCGAATATGTAATAGTTAAATAGTTTTTCTATTTTAGGAAAGGCCATACTAGGATTTATTTATCTTTATGCTTGCATTTTCTTTTATGTCACATGCATCGCTAAATCGCCATAACTAAACATGCATTGTCTTTTTATCGAGTTCATCGACCATGTCAATTAGAATTATCGTAGTTCACCGCTTTAGTTCACTTAAAACGTGATAGATAATAAATTGACATGACCTCTCGCTAAAACAATCAATTGAGACATAGCCTTACCAAATAGTAGATACCATGAAAACCTATTTCGTGAGGGAGTGCACTCGGCCACACCGGGGTACAAACCTTGTTACGTAGGGGAAGTGGGTGATGAATGTTAATCCACCGAATTCATGTTGATGATGGATGTATCGGCCCCACCGTGCCCAAGTTAATGTGGTTTTGGATCATGAACACATTTATTCGAAATTTGGATTGAACTCAACAAAAGTATTTGCTAAGGGATGTATCGGCCCCACCGTGCCCTTGTCGATGTGTTTTGGGCTATAGATAATTGTTAATGTAATATTATCGACCAAGAGTTCTAAAAGTAGAATCGATTAAACGTTAATCCACCGAGTTGTATTGATAAAGGATGTATCGGCCCCACCGTGCCTAAGTCGATATGAATTTGGGTCTTGGAATCATTTATCTAGTTGGGTAGAGGTCACTAGAAAAATGCATATAACTTGTTTAAATCATACATTTTTACGAGTATTATTAAAACGACAATTGTTTTACTCCTTATATTTTGTTTTGTAGACCACTTCTTTTTCATAACAAATGGCAACACCAACTCCTAATGCTACACCTCTCGCTAGTTCGTCTTGGCTCCGATCCTTTATGGATCGATGTAAACTTGAAAAGAATGGGTCAAATTTCTCCGAATGGGATGCCCAACTCAAATTAGCCGCCGAAGGTGACGACAAGCTTCGTTACCTTACCGAGGCCTGTCCACCCGAACCCTCCACTAGGTCCACCGCGGCCACTAGGGAAGCATATGAGGCTTACCAAAAGGAGTCCGCCGCAATGAAAAATGTCTTGATATTTGCGATGGAGGCGGACCTCCAAAGGAGAGCCTTTAAAATGGGCAATGCTAATGAGATTTACTCCAAACTTGTGACCATGTTTTCACAAACTCCGCGGATCGTCCAATATGAGGCGGCCGCGGCATTCTTTGATCTCGACTTCAAAGAGGGCCAAAAGGTTAGCCCTCATGTGCTCAAACTCATGGAGCTTGTCGAGACCTTGAAAATTCAAAAGGTTGAAATCCCCAAAGAACTCATCGTAGATAGGATTCTACACTCCTTGTCCAAAGTCAAGGCATATGTGCAATTCGGGTGAATTTTAACATGCAAGACAAGGACGTGTCTCTTGAGGAGTTGCACAAGTTACTTGTGCAAGCCGAGAGGGACATGGGGTTAAATGTGAACCCTCCCAAGGATGTGCTTAACATAAGCACAAAGAGTAAGGGGAAGTTCAAGAAGAATGGGAGAAAGGGTAAAAAGCAAGCTCCCACATTCACCAAAGCTAAGTCTTGTGAAGCTAGCACCTCCAAAGTCAAGAAGGGTCCTCTTGATAAGTGCCATTATTGTAATGGCATGGGACATTGGAAAAGAAATTGTTCCAAATACCTTGGTGATATCAAAGCTGGAAAGATCACTCCAGTAGGTAAATGACTAACCTTCTTTTATGTTTCTAATACAACTATGGTAATGTGATGCAAAGTTGTGATAATGTATCTCCCTTTTTATTGTAAATAGGGCCTCCACCAAGCAAAGACAAAGGAAAGGAAAAGCAAGCATAAGAAACCATGGAGAAGCTAAGGATAGCTTTTATGGAGCTTTGTTTTTCCATTGTCTTAATTTAAGTTGTGTTTTGGATTTTAGAACTTTAAGTTTCCGTGTTCGACATGGAAAAGTATTTTGGATAATGAGTTGTATTTTGGATGATGGTGACTTGGTTTGCAACCCAAGTCACCCGTTTTATCATTTATCCTTTTAATGTTCTAAATTTCATCTTTAAAATGCTTGCGTTTTGAAACATAAGATTATTCACTTAAAGTGATCTAATAGACAAATATAATGACGGGTTTCATTATATGTCCACATGCTTAAGGCTTGTGTATGATCATTTATGAAGCGATTTTGAGTCTATGAACTCTCTTAAAGGTATGTAAATCACCAAGTACACATATGAAATCAATTAGTCTATCTATGAGATAGTTCTCCTTATACTTCAACATCATTAACTTGTGTCTCATATGCTATCTTTGAATGTTTAGGGTATTTATTCTAAAGATAGAGTGGGAGAAAAATGAGGACACAACACACAAGGCAAGATAAAATTGTGTACTTGTGTAAATGAAAATCTACGCGAAAGAAAATGATTTGAATGAAGGTATATCTATTTACATAGTATGCCGAATAGATGAGATCTATGGTCTCAAGTTAATTCTACATGACTAAAGAGACCAAGTGTAGTAAACATAAGAGTATATTCTCAAGATAACTACACGAGGAGACCAAAAGAAAGTTTTGGAGGAGGAGACCAAAAGAAAGTTTTGGAAGAAAATGACTAATGTAAAGTCTAAACAAGTTTTTGACTAAGTTTATGAAGCATTTGACCAATAGTTTAAACCTTGAGATTTACTTAAGAGCCTAAATGAATCATAGTAACATACTAGTTATGATCGAGTTGCAAGGATTGATATACCGATATCCTCAATGGCCAAAGTTTTAACCTCACAAATGTCATTGCTTAACCTCACTATAAAATGGTTAAACATCCTTCCAAAAGGGTATTTGCGAAGGACATATTCTAGATATTGTTTATACTTGAATAATGACATTGCTACACATCATTATGCCATGAGTGTGTTGGAGATTTAAAATCTCTTTCCGTAAGGTTAAGATGAGACCACTGCAAAATAGGTATTTTGAAGGGATATGATGGGAATATATATGGTTCTATCTTAATAACTTGGCAATGCAATTTTATATTTCAATTCTTGAATAAATTTCGATTGAGAAGTCAATTTCGAAATGTGCAGAATTGAGTGGGAGTTAGGAAATTCTCATGTGAAGACATGGAATTTAGTGGGAGCTATCATCCTTGAATGTATAAAACTCATTACTCATTAAGGAATGACGAGCTAATACCTTCTTTCATAAAGAAGCCTTTTGAGTTTTTCAATTCTGGATGAAAATGGACAATGATGAATCCAATTACATCAAGGGATGTTGGATTAGTGTTAAGAGATACACATTGTATCAACATTCGCATAGGTTATTCATATAGATGAAAATGGAATTACCATTAGCAGTCATGGTCGTTCATTGAACCTATGAACAGTTGATCTCATGATTATTAGTAACTAATGTTTCCGCCATTAGAATAATCATGTACATGTCCAATTATGAATCATATGCATAAGAGCATGATGATGGATGGTAAGCCATAATAGAAACGTCATGTATTCTCAAGAAGAATCCGATGAGCGATTTCGGTGTTTAACGGAATACTCCATTATGTGATAAGAGGTTGCACATATTGTAGAAAATCCGAGCACATATGAGGATTTAAGAGAATCCCAATTCTTTCAAGCCTAGAAAGAGAAATGAGAAGTTTTTGGAAAGATGCTTGGTTAAATAAGAGGTTATTCAAAAATCAATCTTTCCTAATTAAGCTAGGACTTGTGAGAAGTGCTAAGCTAAATAATCTTGTCAATTGTTACAAGATACTACAAAACATATACCTAGTGCATTATGTGTGGATGGAATACTTGATCAGTACAAGTTATATTATTCATCACAAATTCGTTCGTTATGTGATAGTCGATAAGAAAGTTCTTTCAAGTTAAAGAACCGAAACCAAGGTCGTGAACCTTGCTGTGTACGCGGTAAGATTCATGCTATGAGAGAGAACAAGAATGTGAAGGAGATTGCAAGTGTAAGAAGTTTGAACACATGGACACATGGGATGTTAAACTTCTATTGCAATCAATAAGTGTTTACACTGACGATATACATCACAAAGTTGTAATATGATATTGACTACCCGAGTGTGATGTCGACATTTGTCGTTTGAGTTATTATTAACTCACCTTGTACATTGTTATATCCAAACGGGTAGTAGAGACAATTGAACCCCGTTAAAGTGAACATGGATTAACATTGTTTTTGCCCATAGTTACTTATATGAGGTGACGTCTCGAAGTGACTAGAGTGTGATGCGATTGATGGCAAGTTCAAGTGCCATAGAGTCATGTGAGATGACTAGTCGATCACATAGGCAGATTGTTAGGAACTTTTTGTCGGGCCTAATGACCGCTTATAGAGTTCTGGCAAATTTATATAGCCTGGTCGTGGCGAGAGCTACTATAGTATTCAAAATGAGTCGATTCTTTTAACTAAAGGCTATTCACCTAAGATGGCACAGTTTCAGATTAACTTTGATTTGTGTTACTACGACCTTCAGAAATGGGGTCAAATGGGCATATTTTGGGTTATGATGGCTGTGGCTAGTCGAAGGGAATAAGTGCGATAGGAATTGTCCACCCCTAGTCAGGGTTATAAAAATATCTCAGGGCCACTCGAGGAGTAATAAACTGGAAATGCGTGGCCACGCTCGGAAAGTATCTATGATAGATAAGTCCGGTCAAACAGTTATTCTCCAGATCGAGGAAACCACTCTCGATATGATCACTTGCAAGTACGACCTGAAAGACACCTTGCATTGAGTGGGAGATAGTAATAGGACAAGAGAATTGGTGACGCACACTTGTCGAGGACAAGTGGGAGATTGTTGGAATATGTGTCCTCCGACAATAATGCGATCACGACTGTTGATCATGATGATCACATGTTTAAATCTCATTATATAGAATACAATTGGGAAGTAATTTTGTTACTGTCAACTGGTCAACATATATCGGTAATGATTGGCTGACTAGAGTTTGACATTACTGTCGTGTGACGGTGGTGATCAGTTGACCCCCTAGGTCATACCTATAGGGCAACACTCTTAATTGATTATTTAATTAATCGTATAATGTTACGAGTTAATTAAATTACTTGAAAATTGACGGACGATTTTGGAAGTAAAATTTACGTATCAAATTGAAATGTGACTAAATGAGATACGGTCGGAGTAATTGAATTGTTTCATTACTCGGATGAAATTATTGTTTAAGGAAACAATCGGAATTGAATGAATTTTTTGTAAATACGATTTATAAATTGGTAAAATATTTCGGCACAAGTAATTATGAAATTACTAAATCAATTTGTTGTATGTGACGTATTTTATTAATACGTTGATTTTTAATATGTTAAAAATACATAACAAATTTATGTTACATGTGACATGTTACATATTGAGAAATTGACAAAAATAATATGGACTCCATATTATGATTGTACCGAAATTAGTGGGGTATTAGGTTAATATTGTGTTGATTAATTTATTAAGTAAACATAATGATTGCCTAATGGTCTAGCCATGCAAGCCTATGAACATTGTTAAGAGCAACAATTTCATGCATTGGCTCACCCATAAAGCCCCCCTCCACCCGGTTTTTAATGACAAAAACCATCATTGGTTTTTCATCTAATTTTACCTAATATTACACTAAAATATGTTAGTGAATTTATTCTTATTCATTCATCCAAAATTAGTATTCTAGAGAGATAAAAAGCTCTCTATTTCTCCCTCCATAAAACCGAAATATATAAGTGTTTTATAAATATTTTGGTTCAATTTTCTACTTGATTAATATTATACTAGTATTTGTAATATTAATTAAAATTAAGAGAAGCCTTGGGTATAAAGCTTAGGGAGAGATCTTATACTTAGATCTTGTTCATCCATAAGGAAAAGCTCAAGATCAAAAGAGAAAGGTGATCTCTTTTGTGCCCTTAAATCCGAAATCAACAATGTAAGGACATGATTTCTCTTCTATTATATTATTTGTTTGCATGCATAAAATCCGTTTTAATTTTATGACAAATTAATTTAGACATATATGAATATGTTTATATGTATATGAATCTACATTTCCTTCACAAGGCTGATCTTTCAGTCCGGCAATAGCAAGCTCATTCCCACACCGCCAAGCTTTACTGCAAGCTTTGGCCAAGCTAAGTGTAGCACATAACTCCACTCCTGAAGATGTAGTCAACTTGGTCTTCCAAGAATCACCAAAGCTAAGTAATCCTATTACTTTCTCAGACGAGGACTTGCCACCTTTTGGCGCTAGTCACAACCTTGCTCTATACATCACTGTCATTTGTCTAAAGAAGAATGTGCCAATGACCTTGGTAGATGATGGCTCCGCGGTCAACGTCATACCCCTCAAAACAGCATACAAGCTAGGCATGAAAGAGTCGGATTGGACTCCCACCAATCAAGGTGTACGTGCATATGACGGTACACGACGAAAAGTGGTTGGACTTGCTAGCCTAACCATAGCCACGGGACCAATCGAATGAAAAGTTAACTTCCAAATAGTGGACATCGAAGCTTCATTAAATATACTTCTGGGAAGGCCTTGGATTCATGCTTCCAAAGCGGTAACATCCACCCTTCACAAAAGATCAAGATCCCACTAAATAGCAAAGTAGTGACGATCACTTCATCGCCCATCAAGGCAATAATCGAGAAACAATCAAACAATCAAGTCCTTGCGGATCCCGTATACGAACTTGGGGGCTTCCAAAGTGTAAATGTCATAGAAAGTGAGTTGGCACCCTTATACTATAATCCCTACTCCAACTTGGTGGTCAACCACATACTCAAGTCCCAGGGATACTTCCCTGGAATGCTTTGAACCCAATTCGGAAGAATACCTTCGCACCACACAAGAAAGGCAACTCAACAAGGATACCACTTGGACTAGGGTACAAGCCCACAAAAGAGGAAGTCCTCGAAATGCTGGCCCAAGTCCAAAACCGCAAGCACGTGGGAGTCCAAATGAGGCCCTATCTCCCTACCTTAAATGGATACTTTGTTCAAGAAGGAAGCTCGGAGCTCTTTCATGGATTTCCCGAACCTTGGCATTATCTTGAGAGGAAGCTAGCCGGAATCGAGATCTTTCACGATTGCTACTTCATTCCTCCAGAAACGGTTCCTACCGTCAAAACCCGTCAAGCACCTTGCTTAGACGAACAAGCCGTTAGCCTACTGTTTGGAGAAGATCGATTCATTAGGGCCGCGCAGGATGAGATCATTACCATGATACTTCAAGACGATCGCTTCAACCCCATCGCGTTGATCACAGAAACTGACGCAAAGCAGCAGAAAGGATGGAGAAAGTCAATCAAATGGACCAACAACCAAGGAAGACTCTTCAAGCTCACCACTGGAGAAGGAGAGATGTTCAAAGGAGAACCAGAAGACGATGAGTTCGAGTCGGAGTCGGAGTCAGAGTCGGAGTCTAGAGAAGTCATTAGAAAGTCTACTCCTGTTGTCATCCCCACTCCCTTCGCTTCTCCTAGCTTAGTCTCTAGTAGTCACAGTAGTTCGGGAAATGCCCCAACCACTGTCCCTTTGCCGCCACTGACCATGGATCAGTTGGCTTCTCTGTTTCAACTTTACTCAAATTTTAATATGAATAAATCAGGTTCTGCTTACTCTCTGTGTTCTTTCGAGTGCAATTCTGTTTATGATGATACTGAGGATGACCAAGACCCAGACTTGACCGAAATACCTCCCTACGTAGCCAAAGAAATATTACAGGAAGGGGAAGGGGGACCAGTAATAGAGGACACCGAACCCATCAACGTAGGAACCGAACTAGAACCCCAAGAACTTAGGATAGGGACTACCTTGAGCTCTACCGAAAGGGCCGATTTCATAGACCTCCTAAATGAATTCAAAGACGTTTTCGCTTGGTCCTACAAAGATATGCCAGGGATCGACAGGGATATTGCCGAACATAGGATTCCGATTAAGCCAGGTTTCAAACCTGTGAAACAGAAGCTTCGACGAATGAGAACAGAATGGGCTCTAAAGATTAAGGAAGAAGTTGATAAGCAATTCAAAGCCGGGTTCATCAAAGTCTCCGAGTATTCTGACTGGGTAGCTAACATAGTACCCGTACCCAAAAAGGATGGGAGAATCCGTGTTTGTGTTGACTTTAGGGACTTAAACAGCAAGTCCGAAAGATGACTTTCCTCTACCTCACATCGACATATTAGTGGACAATAATGCAGACCACGCATTACTATCCTTCATGGATGGATATGCGGGTTATAACCAAATCAAGATGGCCATGGAAGATATGCATAAGGCCGCATTCGTCACCCAATGGGGAACCTACTGCTATACAGTAATGCCGTTTGGATTGATCAACGCCGGAGCTACATACCAACGCACCGCAACCACACTCTTACATGACATGATGCACAAAGAAGTTGAGGTATACGTAGATGACATGATCGTTAAATCCAAAGAAAGAGAGGGACATATTGCGAACCTTCGCAAATTCTTCGCAAGGCTACGAAAGTACAACATGAGGCTCAATCCTCAGAAATGCACATTTGGGGTAACATCTGGCAAACTCCTGGGATACGTGGTTAGCCAAAGGGGTATAGAAATAGATCCTTCCAAAATCAAAGCTCTGATCGAAATGCCACAACCCCAAACAGAAAAAGAAGTCAGGGGATTCCTGGGAAAAGTACAATACATAAGTCGATTCATATCGAAACTTACGATGATTTGTGAGCCTATCTTCAAGAAACTCAAGAAAACAGACCACACCATGTGGGATGATGATTGCCAAAAGGCGTTTGACCGAATCAAGGAGATATTGGCTAAACCACCAGTGCTCATGCCGCCACAACGAGATCAACCTCTTGGTTTATATCTCACAGTAACTGAAACCGCCATGGGTGCTATGCTAGCTCAAACTGTAGGAAGTGAAGAAAGAGCTATTTACTATCTAAGTAAGAAGTTCTTGGAATATGAGTGCAAATACTCACAACTCGAAAAGACATGCCTCACTCTTGTGTGGGCAACGAAGAAGCTACGTCACTACATGCTTAGCTACTCCATCAAGATATACTCCAAAATGGATCCAGTCAAATACCTCTTCGAGAAACCCGTCCTCAACGGACGCCGGCAAGATGGACTCGATGCTCTCGAATTCGACCTTAAATATGTGCCACTGAAAGTCATAAAAGGTCGCGCCGTCGCCGAATTCTTCGCAGAAAATCCTATCAACGACGCACAAGCCATAGATACTTGGTCATTTCCCGACGAGGATATACTTCAAACAGATGTAGACTCCTGGGATCTGTACTTTGATGGAGCATCAAACTTAAGAGGATTCGGATTAGGAGTGTTGCTCATTTCTCCTGAAGGTGAGCATACACCGATTGCTGTCAAACTCGACTTCGAGGTGACAAACAACGCCGCAGAGTATGAAGCTTGTCTCATTGGACTACAAGCGGCAGTAAGCTTAGGCATCAAAAACCTCCGAGTATATGGGGATTCATCACTGATCATCAACCAAGTCACAGGATCTTAGAAAATCCAAAGTGAAAGCCTCGCACCCTATCAGGCTAGGATAGACCAAGTGGCTCAATTCTTTGATCACGTAACCTACTTACACCTACCTCGAGAGGAAAATCAATTTGCAGACGCTCTTGCGAAAATTGCATCTTTGATAAATATGCCAGACCACATGATGGACATGCCTTTGTGCATCGAACGACGGTCAGAGCCGGCTTATATCCACCAAATCACCGATGAAGAGGAAATCGCGCAGGAACCCTGGTTCCAGGCAATCCTGAACTTTAAGCTTAATGGTACCTATCCACCGGATATGGACAAGAGGGGACAACGTGCTATACGCCTATTAGCTTCCCAATACATTCTGATGCAAGGAGAATTATACAAAAGAACACCTCTTGGTGTAGTCCTACGTTGCCTTGATCATTCACAGGCACGAAAGGTGATGGAAGAAGTCCATGATGGAGAATGCGGTCCCTACATGAGTGGGCCTATGATGGCAAAGAAAATCACACGTTTGGGATATTATTGGACCACAATGGAATCTGATTGCATCAAATACGTGAGACATTGCCACAACTGCCAAATCTTCGGGAATGTGCAACATGTCCCTCCTTCATTGCTTTATACGATGACATCTCCTTGGCCTTTTTCTGCATAGGGAATTGACATAATCGGAAAGATAACCCCAGCCGGAACAGGAGGTCACTGTTTCATTCTAGTAGCAATCGACTACTTCACCAAATGGGTAGAAGCGGCTTCCTACACTGGTCTTACAGCTAAAAATGTGGCAAAGTTCATACAAAACAACATCATCTGTCGATATGGTTGCCCACATGAGATCATTAGCGATAATGGGTCACACTTCCA